>NC_092711.1:66478075-66736575 GCF_047496885.1 Scyliorhinus torazame
CTTCCAATAACACAACCTGCAGAAACACATCCTCAGCATCTTCACTCACCTCCCAATAACACAACCTGCAGAAACCCATCCTAAGCATCTCCACTGACCTCCCAATAACGCAACCTGCAGAAACCCATCCTCAGCATCTCCACTCACCTCCCAATAACAGAACCTGCAGAAACCCATCCTCAGCGTGTTCACTCACCTCCCAATAACACAACCTGCAGAAACCCATCCTCAGCGTCTTCACTCACCTTCCAATAACACAACCTGCAGAAACACATCCTCAGCATCTTCACTCACCTTCCAATAACACAACCTGCAGAAACCCATCCTCAGCATCTTCACTCACCTCCCAATAACACAACCTGCAGAAACCCATCCTAAGCTTCTCCACTGACCTCCCAATAACACAACCTGCAGAAACCCATCCTCAGCGTGTTCACTCACCTCCCAATAACACAACCTGCAGAAACCCATCCTCAGCGTCTTCACTCACCTTCCAATAACACAACCTGCAGAAACACATCCTCAGCATCTTCACTCACCTTCCAATAACACAACCTGAAGAAACCCATCCTCAGCATCTTCACTCACCTCCCAATAACACAACCTGCAGAAACCCATCCTAAGCATCTCCACTGACCTCCCAATAACACAACCTGCAGAAACCCATCCTCAGCATCTCCACTCACCTCCCAATAACACAACCTGCAGAAACCCATCCTCAGCATCTCCACTCACCTCCCAATAACACAACCTGCAGAAACCCATCCTCAGCATCTCCACTCACTTCCCAATAACACAACCTGCAGAAACCCATCCTCAGCATCTCCACTCACCTCCCAATAACACAACCTGTAGAAACGCATCCTCAGCATCTCCATTCACCTCCCAATAAAGCAACCTGTAGAAACCCATCCTCAGCATCTCCACTCACCTTCCAATAACACAACCTGCAGAAACCCATCCTCAGCATCTCCACTCACCTCCCAATAACACAACCTGCAGAAACCCATCCTCAGCATCTTCACTCACCTCCCAATAACACAACCTGCAGAAACCCATCCTCAGCATTTCCACTCACCTCCCAATAACACAACCTGCAGAAACCCATCCTCAGCATCTCCACTCACCTCCCAATAACACAACCTGTAGAAACCCATCCTCAGCATCTCCACTCACCTTCCAATAACACAACCTGTAGAAACCCATCCTCAGCATCTCCACTCACCTTCCAATAACACAACCTGCAGAAACCCATCCTCAGCATCTCCACTAACCTCCCAATAACACAACCTGCAGAAACCCATCCTCAGCATCTTCACTCACCTCACAATAACACAACCTGCAGAAACCCATCCTCAGCATTTCCACTCACCTCCCAATAACACAACCTACAGAAACCCATCTTCAGCATCTCCACTCACCTCCTAATAACACAACCTGTAGAAACCCATCCTCAGCATCTCCACTAACCTCCCAATAACACAACCTGCAGAAACCCATCCTCAGCATCTTCACTCACCTCCCAATAACACAACCTGCAGAAACCCATCCTCAGCATCGCCACGCACCTTCCAATAACACAACCAGAGGGTGGCGGTTGATGGGAAATGTTCAGAATGGAGTTCAGTCACAAGTGGAGTACCACAAGGATTTGTTCTGGGGCCGTTGCTGTTTGTCATTTTTATGAATGACCTAGAGGAAGGCGCAGAAGGGTGGGTGAGTAAATTTGCAGACGATACTCAAGTCGGTGGTGTTGTCGATAGTGTGGAAGGATGTAGCAGGTTACAGAGGGATATAGATAAGCTGCAGAGCTGGGCTGAGAGGTGGCAAATGGAGTTTACTGTAGAGAAGTGTGAGGTGATTCACTTCGGTAGGGATAACAGGAATGTGGAATGTTTGGCTAATGGTAAAGTTCTTGAAAGTGTGGATGAGCAGAGGGATCTTGGTGTCCATGTACATAGATCCCTGAAAGTTGCCACCCAGGTTGATAGGGTTGTGAAGAAGGCCTATGGAGTGTTGGCCTTTATTGGTAGAGGGATTGAGCTCCAGAGTCAGGAGGTCATGTTGCAGCTGTACAGAAATCTTGCTCGGCCGCATATGGAGTATTGCGTACAGTTCTGGTCACCGTATTATAGGAAGGACGTGGAGGCTTTGGAGCGGGTGCAGAGGAGATTTACCAGGATGTTGCCTGGTATGGAGGGAAAATCTTATGAGGAAAGGCTGATGGACTTGAGGTTGTTTTCGTTGGAGTGAAAAAGGTTGAGGGGAGACTTAACAGAGGCATAGAAAATGATCAGGGGGTTGGATAGTGTGGACAGTGAGAGCCTTCTCCCGCGGATGGAAATGGCTGGCACGAGGGGACATAACTTTAAACTGAGGGGTAATAGATATAGGACAGAGGTCAGAGGTAGGTTCTTTACGCAAAGAGTAGTGAGGCCGTGGAATGCCCTACCTGCTACAGTAGTGAACTTGCCAACATTGAGGGCATTTAAAAGTTTATTGGATAAACATATGGATGATAATGGCATAGTGTAGGTTAGATGCTTTTGTTTTGGTGCAACATCGTGGGCCGAAGCGCCTGTACTGCGCTGTATTGTTCTATGTTCTATGTTCTATAAACCTATCCTCAGCATCTCCACTCACCTTCCAATAACACAACCTGCAGAAACCCATCCTCAGCATCTCCACTAATCTTCCAATAACACAACCTGCAGAAACCCATCCTCAGCATCTCCACTCACCTTCCAATAACACAACCTGCAGAAAGCTAGCCTCAGCATCTCCACTCACCTCCCAATAACACAACCTGCAGAAACCCATCCTCAGCATCTTCACTAACCTTCCAATAACACAACCTGCAGAAACCCATCCTCAGCATCTTCACTAATATCCCAATAACACAACCTGCAGAAACCCATCCTCAGCATCTCCACTCACCTCCTAATAACACAACCTGCAGAAACCCATCCTCAGCATCTCCACTCACCTCCCAATAACACAACATGCAGAAACCCAGCCTCAGCATCTCCATCTCCTTCCAATAACAACCTGCAGAAACCCATCCTCAGCATCTCCACACACCTCCCAATAACACAAACTGCAGTAACCCATCCTCAGCATCTTCACTCACCTCCCAATAACACAACCTGCAGAAACCCATCCTCAGCATCTCCACTCACCTCCCAATAACACAACCTGCAGAAACCCATCCTCAGCACCTTCACTCACCTCCCAATAACACAACCTGCAGAAACCCATCCTCAGCATCTCCACTCACCTCCCAATAACACAACCGGCATAAACCCATCCTCAGCATCTCCACTCACCTCCCAATAACACAACCTGCAGAAACCCATCCTCAGCATATACACTCACCTCCCAATAACACAACCTGCAGAAACCCATCCTCAGCATCTACACTCACCTCCCAATAACACAACCTGCAGAAACCCATCCTCAGAATCTTCACTCACCTCCCAATAACACAACCTGCAGAAACCCATCCTCAGCATCTCCACTCACCTCCTAATAACACAACCCGCAGAAACCCATCCTCAGCATCTTCACTCACCTCCCAATAACACAACCTGCAAAAACCCATCCTCAGCATCTCCACTCACCTCCCAGTAACACAACCTGCAGAAACCCATCCTCAGCATCTCCACTCACCTCCCAATAACACAACCTGCAGAAAATCATTCTCAGCATCTTCCCTAACCTCCCAATAACACAACCTGCAGATACCCATTCTCAGCATTTCCACTCATCTCCCAATAACACAACCTGCAGAAACCCATCCTCAGCATCTTCCCAAACCTCGCAATAACACAACCTGCAGAAAATCATTCTCAGTATCTTCCCTAACCTCCCAATAACACAACCTGCAGATACCCATCCTCAGCATCTCCACTCACCTTCCAATAACACAACCTGCAGAAACCCATCCTCAGCATCTCCACTCACCTCCCAAAAACACAACCTGCAGAGACCTATTCTCAGCATCTTCACTAACCTTCCAATAACAAACCCTGCAGACACCCATCCTCAGCATCTTCACAAATCTTCCAATAACACAACCTGCAGAAACCCATCCTCAGCATCTCCACACACCTCCCAATAACACAACCTGCAGAAACCCATCCTCAGCATCTCCACTCACCTCCCAATAACACAACCTGCAGAAACCCATCCTCAGCATCTCCACACACCTCCCAATAACACAACCTGCAGAAACCCATCCTCAATATCTCCACTCACCTCCCAATAAAACAACCTATAGAAACCCATCCTCAGCATCTCCACTCACCTCCCAATAACACAACCTGCAGAAAACCATCCTCAGCATCTTCACTCACCTTCCAATAACACAACCTGCAGAAACCCATCCTCAGCAACTTCACTCATCTCCCAATAACACAACCTGCAGATACCCATTCTCAGCATTTCCACTCATCTCCCAATAACACAACCTGCAGAAACCCATCCTCAGCATCTCCTACTCACGTTCCAATAACACAACCTGCAGAATCCCATTCTCAGCATCTTCACAAATCTTCCAATAACACAACATGCAGAAACCCATGCTCATCATTTCCACTCACCTTCCAATAATACAACCTACAGAAACCCATCCTCTGCATCTCCACTCGCCTCCCAATAACACAACCTGGAGAAACCATCCTCAGCATCTTCACTAACCTTCCAATAATACAACCTACAGAAACCCATCCTCTGCATCTCCACTCACCTCCCAATAACACAACCTGCAGAACCCATCCTCAGCATCTCCACTAACCTTCCAATAACACAACCTGCAGATACCCATCCTCAGCATCTCCACTCACCTTCCAATAACACATCCTGCAGAAATCCATACTCAGCATCTCCACTCACCTCCCAATAACACAACCTGCAGAAACCCATCCTCAGCATCTTCACTAACCTTCCAATAACACAACCTGCAGAAACCCATCCTCAGCATCTTCACTAACCTTCCAATAACACAACCTGCAGAAACACATCCTCAGCATTGTCACTCACCTCCCAATAACACAACCTGCAGAAACCCATCCTCAGCATCTCCACTGACCTCCCAATAACACAACCTGCAGAAACCCATCCTCAGCATCTCCACTCACCTCCCAATAACATAACCTGCAGAAACCCATCATCAGCATCTCCACTCACCTCCCAATAACATAACCTGCAGAAACCCATCCTCAGCATCTCCACTAACCTCCCAATAACACAACCTGCAGAAACCCATTCTCAGCATCCTCACTCACCTCCCAATAACATAACCTGCAGAAACCCATCCTCAGCATCTCGACTCACCTCCCAATAACACAACCTGCAGAAACCCATCCTCAGCATCTCCACTCACCTCCCAATAACACAACCTGCAGAAACCCATCCTCAGCATCTTCACTCACCTCCCAATAACACAACCCGCAGAAACCCATCCTCAGCATCTACACTCACCTCCCAATAACACAACCTGCAGAAACCCATCCTCAGCACCTTCACTCACCTCCCAATAGCACAACCTGCAGACACCCATCCTCAGCATCTCCACTCACTTCCTAATAACACAACCTGCAAAAACCGATCCTCAGCATCTCCACTCACCTCCCAGTAACACAACCTGCAGAAACCCATCCTCAGCATCTCCACTCACCTCCCAATAACACAACCTGCAGAAAATCATTCTCAGCTTCTTCCCTAACCTCCCAATAACACAACCTGCAGATACCCATTCTCAGCATCTCCACTCACCTCCCAATAACACAACCTGCAGAAACCCATCCTCAGCATCTTCCCAAACCTCGCAATAACACAACCTGCAGAAACCCATCCTCAGCACCTTCCCTAACCTCCCAATAACACAACCTGCAGATACCCATCCTCAGCATCTCCACTCACCTCCCAATAACACAACATGCAGAAACCCATCCTCAGCACCTTCCCTAACCTCCCAATAACACAACCTGCAGATACCCATCCTCAGCATCTCCACTCACCTCCCAATAACACAACCTGCAGAGACCTATTCTCAGCATCTTCACTAACCTTCCAATAACAAACCCTGCAGAAACCCATCCTCAGCATCTTCACAAATCTTCCAATAACACAACCTGCAGAAACCCATCCTCAGCATCTCCACACACCTCCCAATAACAAAACCTGCAGAAACCCATCCTCAGCATCTCCACTCACCTCCCAATAACACAACCTGCAGAAACCCATCCTCAGCATCTCCACACACCTCCCAATAACACAACCTGCAGAAACCCATCCTCAACATCTCCACTCACCTCCCAATAAAACAACCTATAGAAACCCATCCTCAGCATCTCCACTCACCTCCCAATAACACAACCTGCAGAAACCCATCCTCAGCATCTCCACTCATCTCCCAATAACACAACCTGCAGAAACCCATCCTCAGCATCTCCACTCACCTCCCAATAACACAACCTGCAGAAACCCATTCTCAGCATCTTCACTCATCTCCCAATAACACAACCTGCAGAAAACCATCCTCAGCATCTTCACTCACCTCCCAATAACACAACCTGCAGGAAACCATCCTCAGCATCTTCACTCATCTCCCAATAACACAACCTGCAGAAACCCATCCTCAGCATCTCCACTCACCTCCCAATAACACAACCTGCAGAAACCCATTCTCAGCATCTTCACTCATCTCCCAATAACACAACCTGCAGAAACCCGTTCTCAGCATCTTCACTCATCTCCCAATAACACAACCTGCAGATACCCATTCTCAGCATCTCCACTCATCTCCCAATAACACAACCTGCAGAAACCCATCCTCAGCATCTCCTACTCACCTTCCAATAACACAACCTGCAGAAACCCATCCTCAGCATCTTCACTCACCTCCCAATAACACAACCTGCAGAAACCCATCCTCAGCATATTCACTCGCCTCCCAATAACACAACCTGCAGAACCCATCCTCAGCATCTCCACTCACCTCCCAAATAACACAACCTGCAGAAACCCATCCTCAGCATATTCACTCACCTCCCAATAACACAACCAGCAGAAACCCATCCTCAGCATCTTCCCTAACCGCCCAATAACACAACCTGCAGAAACCCATCCTCAGCATCTTCACTAACCTCCCAATAACACAACCTGCAGAAACCCATGCTCATCATCTCCACTCACCTTTCAATAATACAACCTGCAGAAACCCACTCTCAGCCTCTTCACTAACCTCCCAATAACACAACCTGCAGAAACCCATGCTCATCATTTCCACTCACCTTCCAATAATACAACCTACAGAAACCCATCGTCTGCATCTCCACTCGCCTCCCAATAACACACCCTGGAGAAACCATCCTCAGCATCTTCACTAACCTTCCAATAATACAACCTACAGAAACCCATCATCTGCATCTCCACTCACCTCCCAATAACACAACCTGCAGAACCCATCCTCAGCATCTCCACTAACCTTCCAATAACACAACCTGCAGAAACCCATCCTCAGCATCTCCACTCACCTCCCAATAACACAACCTGCAGAAACACATCCTCTGCATCTCCACTCACCTCCCAATAACACAACCTGCAGAAACACATCCTCTGCATCTTCACTCACCTCCCAATAACGCAACCTGCAGCAACACATCCTCAGCATCTCCACTAACCTCCCAATAACACAACCTGCAGAAACCCATCCTCAGCATCCCCAGTCAACTTCCAATAACACAACCTGCAGTAACCCATCCTCAGCATCTCCACTCACCTCCCAATAACACAACATGCAGAAACCCTTCCTCAGCATCTCCACTCACCTCCCAATAACACAACCTGCAGAAACGCATCCTCAGCATCTCCACTCACCTCCCAATAACACAACCTGCAGAAACCCATCCTCAGCATCTCCACTCACCTCCCAAGAACACAACCTGCAGAAACCCATCCTCTGCATCTTTAATATCCTCCCAAGAACACAACCTGCAGAAACCCATCCTCTGCATCTCCACTTACCTTCCAATAACACAAACTGCAGAAACCCATTCTCAACATCTTCACTTACCTTCCAATAACACAACCTGCAGAAACCCATTCTCAACATCTTCACTCACCTCCCAATAACACAACCTGCAGAAACCCATCCTCAGCATCTCCACTCACCTCCCAATAACACAACCTGCAGAAACCCATCCTCAGCATCTCCACTCACCTTCCAATAACACAACCTGCAGAAAACCATCCTCAGCATCTCCACTCACCTTCCAATAACACAACCTGCAGAAACCCATCCTCAGCATCTCCACTCACCTCCCAAGAACACAACCTGCAGAAACCCATCCTCTGCATCTTTAATATCCTCGCAAGAACACAACCTGCAGAAACCCATCCTCTGCATCTCCACTTACCTTCCAATAACACAACCTGCAGAAACCCATTCTCAACATCTTCACTTACCTTCCAATAACACAACCTGCAGAAACCCATTCTCAACATCTTCACTCACCTCCCAATAACACAACCTGCAGAAACCCATCCTCAGCATCTCCACTCACCTCCCAATAACACAACCTGCAGAAACCCATCCTCAGCATCTTCACTCACCTTCCAATAACACAACCTGCAGAAACCCATCCTCAGCATCTCCACTCACCTTCCAATAACACAACCTGCAGAAACCCATCCTCAGCATCTTCACTCACCTCCCAATAACACAACCTGCAGAAACCCATCCTCAGCATCTCCACTCACCTTCCAATAACACAACCTGCAGAAACCCATCCTCAGCATCTCCACTCACCTTCCAATAACACAACCTGCAGAAACCCATCGTCAGCCTCTTCACTCACCTTCCAATAACACAACCTGCAGAAACCCATCCTCAGCATCTACACTCACCCCCCAATAACACAACCTGCATGAACCCATCCTCAGCATCTCTACTGACCTTCCAATGACATAAACTGCAGAAACCCATCCTCAGCATCTTCACTCACCCTCCAATAACACAACCTGCAGAAACCCATCCTCAGCATCTCCACTCACCTCCCAATAACAAACCTGCAGAAACCCATCCTCAGCATCTCCACTCACCTCCCAATAACACAACCTGCAGAAAACATTCGTCAGCATCTTCACTAACCTTCCAATAGCACAACCTGCAGAAACCCATCCTCAGCATCTCCACTCACCTCCCAATAACACAACCTGCAGAAACACATCCTCAGCATCTTCACTAACCTCCCAATAACACAATCTGCAGAAACCCATCCTCAGCATCTCCACTCACCTCCCAATAACATAACCTGCAGAAACCCATCCTTAGCATCTCCACTAACCTCCCAATAACACAACCTGCAGAAACCCATTATCAGCATCCTCACTCACCTTCCAATAACACAACCTGCAGAAACCCATTCTCAGCATCTTCACTCACCTCCCAATAATACAACCTGCAGAAACACATCCTCTGCATCTCCACTCACCTCCCAATAACACAACCTGCAGAAACACATCCTCTGCATCTTCACTCACCTCCCAATAACACAACCTGCAGCAACACATCCTCAGCATCTCCACTAACCTCCCAATAACACAACCTGCAGAAACCCATCCTCAGCATCCCCAGTCACCTTCCAATAACACAACCTGCAGAAACCCATCCTCAGCATCTCCACTCACCTCCCAATAACACAACCTGCAGAAACCCATCCTCAGCATCCCCAGTCACCTTCCAATAACACAACCTGCAGAAACCCATCCTCAGCATCTTTAATATCCTCCCAAGAACACAACCTGCAGAAACCCATCCTCTGCATCTCCACCAACCTTCCAATAACACAACCTGCAGAAACCCATTCTCAACATCTTCACTCACTTTCCAATAACACAACCTGCAGAAACCCATCCTCAGCATCTCCACTCACCTCCCAATAACACAACCTGCAGCAACACATCCTCAGCATCTGCACTAACCTCCCAATAACACAACCTGCAGAAACCCATCCTCTGCATCTCCACTCACCTTCCAGTAACACAACCTGCAGAAACCCATCCTCATCATCTCCACTCACCTCCCAATAACACAACCTGCAGAAACCCATCCTCAGTATCTCCACTCACCCCCCAATAACAACCTGCAGAAACCCATCCTCAGCATCTCTACTGACCTTCCAATGACAGAAACTGCAGAAACCCATCCTCAGCATCTTCACTCACCCCCCAATAACACAACCTGCAGAAACCCATCCTCAGCATCTCCACTCATCTCCCAATAACACAACCTGCAGAAACCCATCCTCAGCATCTCCAATCACCTCCCAATAACACAACCTGCAGAAAACCATCCTCAGCCTCTTCACTAACCTTCCAATAGCACAACCTGCAGAAACCCATCCTCAGCATCTCCACTCACCTCCCAATAACATAACCTGCAGAAACACATCCTCAGCATCTTCACTAAACTCCCAATAACACAACCTGCAGAAACCCATCCTCAGCATCTCCACTCACCTCCCAATAACATAACCTGCAGAAACCCATCCTCAGCATCTCCACTAACCTCCCAATAACACAACCTGCAGAAACCCATTCTCAGCATCCCCAGTCACCTTCCAATAACACAACCTGCAGAAACCCATCCTCAGCATCTCCACTCACCTCACAAGAACACAACCTGCAGAAACCCATCCTCAGCATCTTTAATATCCTCCTAAGAACACAACCTGCAGAAACCCATCCTCTGCACCTCCACTAACCTTCCAATAACACAACCTGCAGAAACCAATTCTCAACATCTTCACTCACCTTCCAATAACACAACCTGCAGAAACCCATCCTCAGCATCTCCACTCACCTCCCAATAACACAACCTGCAGCAACACATCCTCAGCATCTGCACTAACCTCCCAATAACACAACCTGCAGAAACCCATCCTCTGCATCTCCACTCACCTTCCAATAACACAACCTGCAGAAACCCATCCTCATCATCTCCACTCATCTCCCAATAACACAACCTTCAGAAACCCATCCTCAGCATCTCCACTCACCTCCCAATAACACAACCTGCAGAAACCCATCCTCAGCATCTCCACTCACCTCCCAATAACACAACCTGCAGAAACCCAACCTCAGCATCTTCACTCACCTCCCAATAACACAACCTGCAGAAACCCATCCGCAGCATCTCCACTCACCTCCCAATAACACAACTTGCAGAAACCCATCCTCAGCATCTTCACTCACCTCCCAATAACCCAATCTGCAGAAACCCATCCTCAGCATCTCCACTCACCTCCCAATAACACAACCTGCAGAAACCCATCCTCAGCATCTTCACTCACCTCCCAATAACACAACCTGCAGAAACCCATCCTCAGCATCTTCACTCACCTCCCAATAACACAACCTGCAGAAACCCATTCTCAGCGTCTTCACTAACCTTCCAATAACACAACCTGCAGAAAACCCATCCTCAGCATCTCCACTCACCTTCCAATAACACAACCTCCAGAAACCCTCCTCAGCATCTGCAATAACCTTCCAATAACAAAACTGTAGAGATTCATTCTCAACATGTCCACTCACCTCCCAATAACACAACCTGCAGAAACCCCTTCTCAGCATCTTCACTCACCTCCCAATAACACAACCTGCAGAAACCTATCCTCAGCAACTTCACTCACCTCCCAATAACACAACCTGCAGAAACCCATTCTCAGCATCTTCACTAACCTTCCAAAAACACAACCTGCAGAAACCCATCCTCAGCATCTCAACTCACCTCCCAATAACACAACCTGCAGAATCCATCCTGAGCATCTCCACTTACCTCCCAATAACACAACCTGCAGAAACCCATCCTCAGCATCTTCACTCACCTCCCAATAACACAACCTGCAGAAACCCATCCTCAGCATCTCCACTCACCTCCCAATAACACAACCTGCAGAAACCCATCCTCAGCATCTTCACTAACCTTCCAATAACAAAACCTGCAGAATCTCATCCTCAGCATCTCCACACACCTCCCAATAACACAATCTGCAGAAACCTATCCTCAGCATCTCCACTCACCTTCCCATAACAAAACCTGCAGAAACCCATCCTCAGCATCTTCACTAACCTTCCAATAACACAATCTGCAGAAACCCATCCTCAGCATCTCCACTTAACTCCCAATAACACAACCTGCAGAAACCCATCCTCAGCATCTTCCCTAACCTTCCAATAACACAACCTGCAGAAACCCATCCTCAGCATCTCCACTCACCTCCCAATAACACAATCTGCATAAACCCATCCTCAGCATCTCCACTCACCTTCCAATAACACAACCTGCAGAAACCCATCCTCAGCATCTCTACTCACCTCCCAATAACACAACCTGCAGAACCCATCCTCAGCATCTCCACTCACCTCCCAATAACACAATCTGCATAAACCCATCCACAACATATTCACTGACCTTCCAATAACAAAACCTGCAGAACCCCATCCTCAGCATCTTCACTAACCTTCCAATAACACGACCTGCAGAAACCCATCCTCAGCATCTCCATCACCTCCCAAGAACACGACCTGCAGTAACCCATCCTCAGCATCTCAACTCACCTCCCAGTAACATAAGCTGCAGAAACCCATCCTCAGAATCTTCACTAACCTTCCAATAACACGACCTGCAGAAACCCATCCTCCGCATCGCCACTATCCTTCCAATAACACAACCTGCAGAAACCCATCCTCAGCATCTCCATCACCTCCCAATAACACGACCTGCAGAAACCCATTCTCAGCATCTTCACTCACCTCCCAATAACACAACCTGCAGAAAACAATCCTCAGCATCTTCACTAACCTTCCAATAACACAACCTGCAGAAACCTATCCTCAGCAACTTCACTCACCTCCCAATAACACAACCTGCAGAAACCCATTCTCAGCATCTTCACTAACCTTCCAAAAACACAACCTGCAGAAACCCATCCTCAGCATCTCAACTCACCTCCCAGTAACAAAACCTGCAGAATCTCATCCTCAGCATCTCCACACACCTCCCAATAACACAATCTGCAGAAACCTATCCTCAGCATCTCCACTCACCTTCCCATAACAAAACCTGCAGAAACCCATCCTCAGCATCTTCACTAACCTTCCAATAACACAATCTGCAGAAACCCATCCACAGCATCTCCACTTAACTCCCAATAACACAACCTGCAGAAACCCATCCTCAGCATCTTCCCTAACCTTCCAATAACACAACCTGCAGAAACCCATCCTCAGCATCTCCACTCACCTCCCAATAACACAATCTGCATAAACCCATCCTCAGCATCTCCACTCACCTTCCAATAACACAACCTGCAGAAACCCATCCTCAGCATCTCTACTCACCTCCCAATAACACAACCTGCAGAACCCATCCTCAGCATCTCCACTCACCTCCCAATAACACAATCTGCATAAACCCATCCACAACATATTCACTGACCTTCCAATAACAAAACCTGCAGAACCCCATTCTCAGCATCTTCACTCACCTCCCAATAACACAACCTGCAGAAAACAATCCTCAGCATCTTCACTAACCTTCCAATAACACAACCTGCAGAAACGCATTCTCAGCATCTTGACTCACCTTCCAAAAACACAACCTGCAGAAACCCATCCTCAGCATCTCAACTCACCTCCCAGTAACATAAGCTGCAGAAACCCATCCTCAGAATCTTCACTAACCTTCCAATAACACGACCTGCAGAAACCCATCCTCCGCATCGCCACTATCCTTCCAATAACACAACCTGCAGAAACCCATCCTCAGCATCTCCATCACCTCCCAATAACACGACCTGCAGAAACCCATTCTCAGCATCTTCACTCACCTCCCAATAACACAACCTGCAGAAACACATCCTCTGCATCTCCACTCACCTTCCAATAACACAACCTGCAGAAACCCATCCTCAGCATCCCCAGTCACCTTCCAATAACACAGCCTGCAGAAACCCATTCTCAGCATCTCCACTCACCTCCCAAGAACACAACCTGCAGAAACCCATCCTCAGCATCTTTAATATCCTCCCAAGAACACAACCTGCAGAAACCCATCCTCTGCATCTCCACTCACCTTCCAATAACACAACCTGCAGAAACCCATTCTCAACATCTTCACTCACCTTCCAATAACACAACCTGCAGAAACCCATCCTCAGCATCTCCACTCACCTCCCAATAACACAACCTGCAGCAACACATCCTCAGCATCTGCACTAACCTTCCAATAACACAACCTGCAGAAACCCATCCTCTGCATCTCCACTCACCTTCCAGTAACACAACCTGCAGAAACCCATCCTCATCATCTCCACTCACCTCCCAATAACACAACCTGCAGAAACCCATCCTCATTATCTCCACTCACCCCCCAATAACAACCTGCAGAAACCCATCCTCAGCATCTCTACTGACCTTCCAATGACAGAAACTGCAGAAACCCATCCTCAGCATCTTCACTCACCCCCCAATAACACAACCTGCAGAAACCCATCCTCAGCATCTCCACTCACCTCCCAATAACACAACCTGCAGAAACCCATCCTCAGCATCTCCAATCACCTCCCAATAACACAACCTGCAGAAAACCATCCTCAGCATCTTCACTTACCTTCCAATAGCACAACCTGCAGAAACCCATCCTCAGCATCTCCACTCACCTCCCAATAACACAACCTGCATAAACACATCCTCAGCATCTTCACTCACCTCCCAATAACACAACCTGCAGAAACCCATCCTCAGCATCTCCACTCACCTTCCAATAACACAACCTGCAGAAACCCATCCTCAGCGTCTCCACTCACCTCCCAAGAACACAACCTGCAGAAATACATCCTCAGCATCTTTAATATCCCCCCAAGAACACAACCTGCAGAAACCCATCCTCTGCATCCCCAGTCACCTTCCAATAACACAACCTGCAGAAACCCATCCTCAGCATCTCCACTCACCTCCCAAGAACACAACCTGCAGAAACCCATCCTCAGCATCTTTAATATCCTCCCAAGAACACAACCTGCAGAAACCCATCCTCTGCATCTCCACTAACCTTCCAATAACACAACCTGCAGAAACCCATTCTCAACATCTTCACTCACCTTCCAATAACACAACCTGCAGAAGCCCATCCTCAGCATCTCCACTCACCTCCCAATAACACAACCTGCAACAACACATCCTCAGCATCTGCACTAACCTTCCAATAACACGACCTTCAGAAACCCATCCTCAGCATCTCCATCACCTCCCAATAACACGACCTGCAGAAACCCATTCTCAGCATCTTCACTCACCTCCCAATAACACAACCTGCAGAAACACATCCTCTGCATCTCCACTCACCTTCCAATAACACAACCTGCAGAAACCCATCCTCAGCATCCCCAGTCACCTTCCAATAACACAGCCTGCAGAAACCCATTCTCAGCATCTCCACTCACCTCCCAAGAACACAACCTGCAGAAAGCCATCCTCAGCATCTTTAATATCCTCCCAAGAACACAACCTGCAGAAACCCATCCTCTGCATCTCCACTCACCTTCCAATAACACAACCTGCAGAAACCCATTCTCAACATCTTCACTCACCTTCCAATAACACAACCTGCAGAAACCCATCCTCAGCATCTCCACTCACCTCCCAATAACACAACCTGCAGCAACACATCCTCAGCATCTGCACTAACCTTCCAATAACACAACCTGCAGAAACCCATCCTCTGCATCTCCACTCACCTTCCAGTAACACAACCTGCAGAAACCCATCCTCATCATCTCCACTCACCTCCCAATAACACAACCTGCAGAAACCCATCCTCATTATCTCCACTCACCCCCCAATAACAACCTGCAGAAACCCATCCTCAGCATCTCTACTGACCTTCCAATGACAGAAACTGCAGAAACCCATCCTCAGCATCTTCACTCACCCCCCAATAACACAACCTGCAGAAACCCATCCTCAGCATCTCCACTCACCTCCCAATAACACAACCTGCAGAAACCCATCCTCAGCATCTCCAATCACCTCCCAATAACACAACCTGCAGAAAACCATCCTCAGCATCTTCACTTACCTTCCAATAGCACAACCTGCAGAAACCCATCCTCAGCATCTCCACTCACCTCCCAAGAACACAACCTGCAGAAATACATCCTCAGCATCTTTAATATCCCCCCAAGAACACAACCTGCAGAAACCCATCCTCTGCATCTCCACTAACCTTCCAATAACACAACCTGCAGAAACCAATTCTCAACATCTTTACTCACCTTCCAATAACACAACCTGCAGAAACCCATCCTCAGCATCCTCCCTAACCTTCCAATAACACAACATGCCGAAACCCATCCTCAGCATCTCCACTCACCTTCCAATAACAAAACCTGCAAAACCCTCCTCAGCATCTTCAATAACCTCCCAATTACACAACCTGCAGAAACCCATCATCAGCATCTCCACTCACCTCCCAATAACACAACCTGCAGAATCCATCCTGAGCATCTCCACTTACCTCCCAATAACACAACCTGCAGAAACCCATCCTCAGCATCTTCACTCACCTCCCAATAACACAACCTGCAGAAACCCATCCTCAGCATCTCCACTCACCTCCCAATAACACAACCTGCAGAAACCCATCCTCAGCATCTTCACTAACCTTCCAATAACAAAACCTGCAGAATCTCATCCTCAGCATCTCCACACACCTCCCAATAACACAATCTGCAGAAACCTATCCTCAGCATCTCCACTCACCTTCCCATAACAAAACCTGCAGAAACCCATCCTCAGCATCTTCACTAACCTTCCAATAACACAATCTGCAGAAACCCATCCTCAGCATCTCCACTTAACTCCCAATAACACAACCTGCAGAAACCCATCCTCAGCATCTTCCCTAACCTTCCAATAACACAACCTGCAGAAACCCATCCTCAGCATCTCCACTCACCTCCCAATAACACAATCTGCATAAACCCATCCTCAGCATCTCCACTCACCTTCCAATAACACAACCTGCAGAAACCCATCCTCAGCATCTCTACTCACCTCCCAATAACACAACCTGCAGAACCCATCCTCAGCATCTCCACTCACCTCCCAATAACACAATCTGCATAAACCCATCCACAACATATTCACTGACCTTCCAATAACAAAACCTGCAGAACCCCATCCTCAGCATCTTCACTAACCTTCCAATAACACGACCTGCAGAAACCCATCCTCAGCATCTCCATCACCTCCCAAGAACACGACCTGCAGAAACCCATCCTCAGCATCTCAACTCACCTCCCAGTAACATAAGCTGCAGAAACCCATCCTCAGAATCTTCACTAACCTTCCAATAACACGACCTGCAGAAACCCATCCTCCGCATCGCCACTATCCTTCCAATAACACAACCTGCAGAAACCCATCCTCAGCATCTCCATCACCTCCCAATAACACGACCTGCAGAAACCCATTCTCAGCATCTTCACTCACCTCCCAATAACACAACCTGCAGAAAACAATCCTCAGCATCTTCACTAACCTTCCAATAACACAACCTGCAGAAACCTATCCTCAGCAACTTCACTCACCTCCCAATAACACAACCTGCAGAAACCCATTCTCAGCATCTTCACTAACCTTCCAAAAACACAACCTGCAGAAACCCATCCTCAGCATCTCAACTCACCTCCCAGTAACATAACCTGCAGAAACCCATCCTCAGAATCTTCACTAACCTTCCAATAACACAGTCTGCAGAAAACCATCCTCAGCATCCTCCCTAACCTTCCAATAACACAACATGCCGAAACCCATCCTCAGCATCTCCACTCACCTTCCAATAACAAAACCTGCAAAACCCTCCTCAGCATCTTCAATAACCTCCCAATTACACAACCTGCAGAAACCCATCCTCAGCATCTCCACTCACCTCCCAATAACACAACCTGCAGAATCCATCCTGAGCATCTCCACTTACCTCCCAATAACACAACCTGCAGAAACCCATCCTCAGCATCTTCACTCACCTCCCAATAACACAACCTGCAGAAACCCATCCTCAGCATCTCCACTGACCTCCCAATAACACAACCTGCAGAAACCCATCCTCAGCATCTTCACTAACCTTCCAATAACAAAACCTGCAGAATCTCATCCTCAGCATCTCCACACACCTCCCAATAACACAATCTGCAGAAACCTATCCTCAGCATCTCCACTCACCTTCCCATAACAAAACCTGCAGAAACCCATCCTCAGCATCTTCACTAACCTTCCAATAACACAATCTGCAGAAACCCATCCACAGCATCTCCACTTAACTCCCAATAACACAACCTGCAGAAACCCATCCTCAGCATCTTCCCTAACCTTCCAATAACACAACCTGCAGAAACCCATCCTCAGCATCTCCACTCACCTCCCAATAACACAATCTGCATAAACCCATCCTCAGCATCTCCACTCACCTTCCAATAACACAACCTGCAGAAACCCATCCTCAGCATCTCTACTCACCTCCCAATAACACAACCTGCAGAACCCATCCTCAGCATCTCCACTCACCTCCCAATAACACAATCTGCATACACCCATCCACAACATATTCACTAACCTTCCAATAACACAATCTGCAGAAACCCATCCACAGCATCTCCACTTAACTCCCAATAACACAACCTGCAGAAACCCATCCTCAGCATCTTCCCTAACCTTCCAATAACACAACCTGCAGAAAACAATCCTCAGCATCTTCACTAACCTTCCAATAACACAACCTGCAGAAACGCATTCTCAGCATCTTGACTCACCTTCCAAAAACACAACCTGCAGAAACCCATCCTCAGCATCTCAACTCACCTCCCAGTAACATAAGCTGCAGAAACCCATCCTCAGAATCTTCACTAACCTTCCAATAACACGACCTGCAGAACCCATCCTCCGCATCGCCACTATCCTTCCAATAACACAACCTGCAGAAACCCATCCTCAGCATCTCCATCACCTCCCAATAACACGACCTGCAGAAACCCATTCTCAGCATCTTCACTCACCTCCCAATAACACAATCTGCATAAACCCATCCTCAGCATCTCCACTCACCTTCCAATAACACAACCTGCAGAAACCCATCCTCAGCATCTCTACTCACCTCCCAATAACACAACCTGCAGAACCCATCCTCAGCATCTCCACTCACCTCCCAATAACACAATCTGCATAAACCCATCCACAACATATTCACTGACCTTCCAATAACAAAACCTGCAGAACCCCATTCTCAGCATCTTCACTCACCTCCCAATAACACAACCTGCAGAAACCCATCCTCAGCATCTTCCCTAACCTTCCAATAACACAACCTGCAGAAACCCATCCTCAGCATCTCCACTCACCTCCCAATAACACAATCTGCATAAACCCATCCTCAGCATCTCCACTCACCTTCCAATAACACAACCTGCAGAAACCCATCCTCAGCATCTCTACTCACCTCCCAATAACACAACCTGCAGAACCCATCCTCAGCATCTCCACTCACCTCCCAATAACACAATCTGCATAAACCCATCCACAACATATTCACTGACCTTCCAATAACAAAACCTGCAGAACCCCATCCTCAGCATCTTCACTAACCTTCCAATAACACGACCTGCAGAAACCCATCCTCAGCATCTCCATCACCTCCCAAGAACACGACCTGCAGAAACCCATCCTCAGCATCGCAACTCACCTCCCAGTAACATAAGCTGCAGAAACCCATCCTCAGAATCTTCACTAACCTTCCAATAACACGACCTGCAGAAACCCATCCTCCGCATCGCCACTATCCTTCCAATAACACAACCTGCAGAAACCCATCCTCAGCATCTCCATCACCTCCCAATAACACGACCTGCAGAAACCCATTCTCAGCATCTTCACTCACCTCCCAATAACACAAACTGCAGAAAACAATCCTCAGCATCTTCACTAACCTTCCAATAACACAACCTGCAGAAACCTATCCTCAGCAACTTCACTCACCTCCCAATAACACAACCTGCAGAAACCCATTCTCAGCATCTTCACTAACCTTCCAAAAACACAACCTGCAGAAACCCATCCTCAGCATCTCAACTCACCTCCCAGTAACATAACCTGCAGAAACCCATCCTCAGAATCTTCACTAACCTTCCAATAACACAGTCTGCAGAAAACCATCCTCAGCATCCTCCCTAACCTTCCAATAACACAACATGCCGAAACCCATCCTCAGCATCTCCACTCACCTTCCAATAACAAAACCTGCAAAACCCTCCTCAGCATCTTCAATAACCTCCCAATTACACAACCTGCAGAAACCCATCCTCAGCATCTCCACTCACCTCCCAATAACACAACCTGCAGAATCCATCCTGAGCATCTCCACTTACCTCCCAATAACACAACCTGCAGAAACCCATCCTCAGCATCTTCACTCACCTCCCAATAACACAACCTGCAGAAACCCATCCTCAGCATCTAAACTGACCTCCCAATAACACAACCTGCAGAAACCCATCCTCAGCATCTTCACTAACCTTCCAATAACAAAACCTGCAGAATCTCATCCTCAGCATCTCCACACACCTCCCAATAACACAATCTGCAGAAACCTATCCTCAGCATCTCCACTCACCTTCCCATAACAAAACCTGCAGAAACCCATCCTCAGCATCTTCACTAACCTTCCAATAACACAATCTGCAGAAACCCATCCACAGCATCTCCACTTAACTCCCAATAACACAACCTGCAGAAACCCATCCTCAGCATCTTCCCTAACCTTCCAATAACACAACCTGCAGAAACCCATCCTCAGCATCTCCACTCACCTCCCAATAACACAATCTGCATAAACCCATCCACAACATATTCACTGACCTTCCAATAACAAAACCTGCAGAACCCCATTCTCAGCATCTTCACTCACCTCCCAATAACACAACCTGCAGAAAACAATCCTCAGCATCTTCACTAACCTTCCAATAACACAACCTGCAGAAACGCATTCTCAGCATCTTGACTCACCTTCCAAAAACACAACCTGCAGAAACCCATCCTCAGCATCTCAACTCACCTCCCAGTAACATAAGCTGCAGAAACCCATCCTCAGAATCTTCACTAACCTTTCAATAACACGACCTGCAGAAACCCATCCTCCGCATCGCCACTATCCTTCCAATAACACAACCTGCAGAAACCCATCCTCAGCATCTCCATCACCTCCCAATAACACGACCTGCAGAAACCCATTCTCAGCATCTTCACTCACCTCCCAATAACACAACCTGCAGAAACACATCCTCTGCATCTCCACTCACCTTCCAATAACACAACCTGCAGAAACCCATCCTCAGCATCCCCAGTCACCTTCCAATAACACAGCCTGCAGAAACCCATTCTCAGCATCTCCACTCACCTCCCAAGAACACAATCTGCAGAAACCCATCCTCAGCATCTTTAATATCCTCCCAAGAACACAACCTGCAGAAACCCATCCTCTGCATCTCCACTCACCTTCCAATAACACAACCTGCAGAAACCCATTCTCAACATCTTCACTCACCTTCCAATAACACAACCTGCAGAAACCCATCCTCAGCATCTCCACTCACCTCCCAATAACACAACCTGCAGCAACACATCCTCAGCATCTGCACTAACCTCCCAATAACACAACCTGCAGAAACCCATCCTCTGCATCTCCACTCACCTTCCAGTAACACAACCTGCAGAAACCCATCCTCATCATCTCCACTCACCTCCCAATAACACAACCTGCAGAAACCCATCCTCATTATCTCCACTCACCCCCCAATAACAACCTGCAGAAACCCATCCTCAGCATCTCTACTGACCTTCCAATGACAGAAACTGCAGAAACCCATCCTCAGCATCTTCACTCACCCCCCAATAACACAACCTGCAGAAACACATCCTCAGCATCTCCACTCACCTCCCAATAACACAACCTGCAGAAACCCATCCTCAGCATCTCCAATCACCTCCCAATAACACAACCTGCAGAAAACCATCCTCAGCATCTTCACTTACCTTCCAATAGCACAACCTGCAGAAACCCATCCTCAGCATCTCCACTCACCTCCCAATAACACAACCTGCATAAACACATCCTCAGCATCTTCACTCACCTCCCAATAACACAACCTGCAGATACCCATCCTCAGCATCTCCACTCACCTTCCAATAACACAACCTGCAGAAACCCATCCTCAGCGTCTCCATTCACCTCCCAAGAACACAACCTGCAGAAATACATCCTCAGCATCTTTAATATCCCCCCAAGAACACAACCTGCAGAAACCCATCCTCTGCATCTCCACTAACCTTCCAATAACACAACCTGCAGAAACCAATTCTCAACATCTTTACTCACCTTCCAATAACACAACCTGCAGAAACCCATCCTCAGCATCTCCACTCACCACCCAATAACACAACCTGCAGCAATACATCCTCAGCATCTGCACTAACCTCCCAATAACACAACCAGCAGAAACCCATCCACTGCATCTCCACTCACCTTCCAATAACACAACCTGCAGAAACCCATCCTCATCATCTCCACTCACCTCCCAATAACACAACCTTCAGAAACCCATCCTCAGCATCTCCACTCACCTCCCAATAACACAACCTGCAGAAACCCATCCTCAGCATCTCCACTCACCTCCCAATAACACAACCTGCAGAAACCCATCCTCAGCATCTACACTCACCTCCCAATAACACAACCTGCAGAAACCCATCCTCAGTATCTCCACTCACCTTCCAATAACACAACCTGCAGAAACCCTCCTCAGCATCTTCAATAACCTTCCAATAACAAAACTGTAGAGATTCATTCTCAACATCTCCACTCACCTCCCAATAACACAACCTGCAGAAACCCCTTCTCAGCATCTTCACTCACCTCCCAATAACACAACCTGCAGAAACCTATCCTCAGCAACTTCACTCACCTCCCAATAACACAACCTGCAGAAACCCATTCTCAGCATCTTCACTAACCTTCCAATAACACAGTCTGCAGAAAACCATCCTCAGCATCCTCCCTAACCTTCCAATAACACAACATGCCGAAACCCATCCTCAGCATCTCCACTCACCTTCCAATAACAAAACCAGCAGAAACCCTCCTCAGCATCTTCAATAACCTTACAATTACACAACCTGCAGAAACCCATCCTCAGCATCTCCACTCACCTCCCAATAACACAACCTGCAGAATCCATCCTGAGCATCTCCACTTACCTCCCAATAACACAACCTGCAGAAACCCATCCTCAGCATCTCAACTCACCTCCCAGTAACATAACCTGCAGAAACCCATCCTCAGAATCTTCACTTACCTTCCAATAGCACAACCTGCAGAAACCCATCCTCAGCATCTCCACTCACCTCCCAATAACACAACCTGCATAAACACATCCTCAGCATCTTCACTCACCTCCCAATAACACAACCTGCAGATACCCATCCTCAGCATCTCCACTCACCTTCCAATAACACAACCTGCAGAAACCCATCCTCAGCGTCTCCATTCACCTCCCAAGAACACAACCTGCAGAAATACATCCTCAGCATCTTTAATATCCCCCCAAGAACACAACCTGCAGAAACCCATCCTCTGCATCTCCACTAACCTTCCAATAACACAACCTGCAGAAACCAATTCTCAACATCTTTACTCACCTTCCAATAACACAACCTGCAGAAACCCATCCTCAGCATCTCCACTCACCACCCAATAACACAACCTGCAGCAATACATCCTCAGCATCTGCACTAACCTCCCAATAACACAACCAGCAGAAACCCATCCACTGCATCTCCACTCACCTTCCAATAACACAACCTGCAGAAACCCATCCTCATCATCTCCACTCACCTCCCAATAACACAACCTTCAGAAACCCATCCTCAGCATCTCCACTCACCTCCCAATAACACAACCTGCAGAAACCCATCCTCAGCATCTCCACTCACCTCCCAATAACACAACCTGCAGAAACCCATCCTCAGCATCTACACTCACCTCCCAATAACACAACCTGCAGAAACCCATCCTCAGTATCTCCACTCACCTTCCAATAACACAACCTGCAGAAACCCTCCTCAGCATCTTCAATAACCTTCCAATAACAAAACTGTAGAGATTCATTCTCAACATCTCCACTCACCTCCCAATAACACAACCTGCAGAAACCCCTTCTCAGCATCTTCACTCACCTCCCAATAACACAACCTGCAGAAACCTATCCTCAGCAACTTCACTCACCTCCCAATAACACAACCTGCAGAAACCCATTCTCAGCATCTTCACTAACCTTCCAATAACACAGTCTGCAGAAAACCATCCTCAGCATCCTCCCTAACCTTCCAATAACACAACATGCCGAAACCCATCCTCAGCATCTCCACTCACCTTCCAATAACAAAACCAGCAGAAACCCTCCTCAGCATCTTCAATAACCTTACAATTACACAACCTGCAGAAACCCATCCTCAGCATCTCCACTCACCTCCCAATAACACAACCTGCAGAATCCATCCTGAGCATCTCCACTTACCTCCCAATAACACAACCTGCAGAAACCCATCCTCAGCATCTCAACTCACCTCCCAGTAACATAACCTGCAGAAACCCATCCTCAGAATCTTCACTTACCTTCCAATAACACAGTCTGCAGAAAACCCATCCTCAGCATCTACACTCACCTCCCAATAACACAATCTGCAGAAACCCATCCTCAGCAACTCCACTCACCTCCCAGTAATACAACCTGCAGAATCCATCCTGAGCATCTCCACTTACCTCCCAATAACACAACCTGCAGAAACCCATCCTCAGCATCTCCACTCACCTCCCAATAACACAACCTGCAGAAACCCATCCTCAGCAACTCCACTCACCTCCCAGTAATACAACCTGCAGAAACCCATCCGCAGCATCTCCACTCACCTCCCAATAACACAGTCTGCAGAAAACCATCCTCAGCATCTTCCCTAACCTTCCAATAACAAAACCTGCAGAATCTCATCCTCAGCATCTCCACACACCTCCCAATAACACAATCTGCAGAAACCTATCCTCAGCATCTCCACTCACCTTCCCATAACAAAACCTGCAGAAACCCATCCTCAGCATCTTCACTAACCTTCCAATAACACAACCTGCAGAAAACCATCCTCAGCATCTTCCCCAACCTTCCAACAACACAACCTGCAGAAACCCATCTTATTCATCTCCACTCCCCTCCCAATAACACAGCCTGCAGAAAACCATCCTCAGCATCTACACTCACCTCCCAATAACACAATCTGCATAAACCCATCCTCAGCATCTCCACTCACCTCCCAATAACACAACCTGCAGAAACCCATCCTCAGCATCTCTACTCACCTCCCGATAACACAACCTGCAGAACCCATCCTCAGCATCTCCACTCACCTCCCAATAACACAATCTGCATAAACCCATCCACAACATATTCACTGACCTTCAAATAACAAAATCTGCAGAACCCCATCCTCAGCATCTTCACTAACCTTCCAATAACACGACCTGCAGAAACCCACCCTCAGCATCTCCATCACCTCCCAATAACACAACCTGCAGAAACCCATTCTCAGCATCTTCACTCACCTCCCAATAACACAACCTGCAGAAAACAATCCTCAGCATCTTCACTAACCTTCCAATAACACAACCTGCAGAAACGCATTCTCAGCATCTTCACTCACCTCCCAATAACACATCCTGCAGAAACCCATTCTCAGCATCTTCACACACCTTCCAAAAACACAACCTGCAGAAACCCATCCTCAGCATCTCAACTCACCTCCCAGTAACATAACCTGCAGAAACCCATCCTCAGAATCTTCACTAACCTTCCAATAACACAACCTGCAGAAACTCATCCTCATCATCTCCACTCACCTCCCAATAACACAACCTTCAGAAACCCATCCTCAGCATCTCCACTCACCTCCCAATAACGCAACCTGCAGAAAGCCATCCTCAGCATCTCCACTCACCTCCCAATAACACAACCTGCAGAAACCCATCCTCAGCATCTTCACTCATCTCCCAATAACACAACCTGCAGAAACCCATCCTCAGCATCTCCACTCACCTTCCAATAACACAACCTGCAGAAACCCTCCTCAGCATCTTCAATAACCTTCCAATAACAAAACTGTAGAGATTCATTCTCAACATCTCCACTCACCTCCCAATAACACAACCTGCAGAAACCCCTTCTCAGCATCTTCACTCACCTCCCAATAACACAACCTGCAGAAACCTATCCTCAGCAACTTCACTCACCTCCCAATAACACAACCTGCAGAAACCCATTCTCAGCATCTCCACTCACCTCCCAATAACACAACCTGCAGAATCCATCCTGAGCATCTCCACTTACCTCCCAATAACACAACCTGCAGAATCCCATCCTCAGCATCTCAACTCACCTCCCAGTAACATAACCTGCAGAAACCCATCCTCAGAATCTTCACTTACCTTCCAATAACACAGTCTGCAGAAAACCATCCTCAGCATCCTCCCTAACCTTCCAATAACACAACATGCCGAAACCCATCCTCAGCATCTCCACTCACCTTCCAATAACAAAACCTGCAGAAACCCTCCTCAGCATCTTCAATAACCTCCCAATTACACAACCTGCAGAAACCCATCCTCAGCATCTCCACTCACCTCCCAATAATACAACCTGCAGAATCCATCCTGAGCATCTCCACTTACCTCCCAATAACACAACCTGCAGAAACCCATCCTCAGCATCTCCACTCACCTCCCAATAACACAACCTGCAGAAACCCATCCTCAGCAACTCCACTCACCTCCCAGTAATACAACCTGCAGAAACCCATCCGCAGCATCTCCACTCACCTCCCAATAACACAGTCTGCAGAAAACCATCCTCAGCATCTTCCCTAACCTTCCAATAACAAAACCTGCAGAATCTCATCCTCAGCATCTCCACACACCTCCCAATAACACAATTTGCAGAAACCTATCCTCAGCATCTCCACTCACCTTCCCATAACAAAACCTGCAGAATCCCATCCTCAGCATCTTTACTAACCTTCCAATAACACAACCTGCAGAAAACCATCCTCAGCATCTTCCCCAACCTTCCAACAACACAACCTGCAGAAACCCATCTTATTCATCTCCACTCCCCTCCCAATAACACAGCCTGCAGAAAACCATCCTCAGCATCTACACTCACCTCCCAATAACACAATCTGCATAAACCCATCCTCAGCATCTCCACTCACCTCCCAATAACACAACCTGCAGAAACCCATCCTCAGCATCTCTACTCACCTCCCGATAACACAACCTGCAGTACCCATCCTCAGCATCTCCACTCACCTCCCAATAACACAATCTGCATAAACCCATCCACAACATATTCACTGACCTTCAAATAACAAAATCTGCAGAACCCCATCCTCAGCATCTTCACTAACCTTCCAATAACACGACCTGCAGAAACCCACCCTCAGCATCTCCATCACCTCCCAATAAAACAACCTGCAGAAACCCATTCTCAGCATCTTCACTCACCTCCCAATAACACAACCTGCAGAAAACAATCCTCAGCATCTTCACTAACCTTCCAATAACACAACCTGCAGAAACGCATTCTCAGCATCTTCACTCACCTCCCAATAACACAACCTGCAGAAACCCATTCTCAGCATCTTCACACACCTTCCAAAAACACAACCTGCAGAAACCCATCCTCAGCATCTCAACTCACCTCCCAGTAACATAACCTGCAGAAACCCATCCTCAGAATCTTCACTAACCTTCCAATAACACGACCTGCAGAAACCCATCCTCCCCATCGCCACTATCCTTCCAATAACACAACCTGCAGAAACCCATCCTCAGCATCTCCATCACCTCCCAATAACACGACCTGCAGAAACCCATTCTCAGCATCTTCACTCACCTCCCAATAACACAACCTGCAGAAAACAATCCTCAGCAAGTTCACTCACCTCCCAATAACACAACCTGCAGAAACCCATTCTCAGCATCTTCACTAACCTTCCAATAACACAACCTGCAGAAACCCATCCTCAGCATCTCAACTCACCTCCCAGTAACATAACCTGCAGAAACCCATCCTCAGAATCTTCACTCACCTCCCAATAACACAACCTGCAGAAAACAATCCTCAGCATCTTCACTAACCTTCCAATAACACAACCTGCAGAAACCCATTCTCAGCATCTTCACTCACCTCCCAATAACACAACCTGCAGAAAACAATCCTCAGCAAGTTCACTCACCTCCCAATAACACAACCTGCAGAAACCCATTCTCAGCATCTTCACTAACCTTCCAATAACACAACCTGCAGAAACCCATCCTCAGCATCTCAACTCACCTCCCAGTAACATAACCTGCAGAAACCCATCCTCAGAATCTTCACTCACCTCCCAATAACACAACCTGCAGAAAACAATCCTCAGCATCTTCACTAACCTTCCAATAACACAACCTGCAGAAACGCATTCTCAGCATCTTCACTCACCTCCCAATAACACAACCTGCAGAAACCCATCCTCAGCATCTCCATCACCTCCCAATAACACGACCTGCAGAAACCCATTCTCAGCATCTTCACTCACCTCCCAATAACACAACCTGCAGAAACACATCCTCTGCATCTCCACTCACCTTCCAATAACACAACCTGCAGAAACCCATCCTCAGCATCCCCAGTCACCTTCCAATAACACAGCCTGCAGAAACCCATTCTCAGCATCTCCACTCACCTCCCAAGAACACAACCTGCAGAAACCCATCCTCAGCATCTTTAATATCCTCCCAAGAACACAACCTGCAGAAACCCATCCTCTGCATCTCCACTCACCTTCCAATAACACAACCTGCAGAAACCCATTCTCAACATCTTCACTCACCTTCCAATAACACAACCTGCAGAAACCCATCCTCAGCATCTCCACTCACCTCCCAATAACACAACCTGCAGCAACACATCCTCAGCATCTGCACTAACCTCCCAATAACACAACCTGCAGAAACCCATCCTCTGCATCTCCACTCACCTTCCAGTAACACAACCTGCAGAAACCCATCCTCATCATCTCCACTCACCTCCCAATAACACAACCTGCAGAAACCCATCCTCATTATCTCCACTCACCCCCCAATAACAACCTGCAGAAACCCATCCTCAGCATCTCTACTGACCTTCCAATGACAGAAACTGCAGAAACCCATCCTCAGCATCTTCACTCACCCCCCAATAACACAACCTGCAGAAACACATCCTCAGCATCTCCACTCACCTCCCAATAACACAACCTGCAGAAACCCATCCTCAGCATCTCCAATCACCTCCCAATAACACAACCTGCAGAAAACCATCCTCAGCATCTTCACTTACCTTCCAATAGCACAACCTGCAGAAACTCATCCTCAGCATCTCCACTCACCTCCCAATAACACAACCTGCATAAACACATCCTCAGCATCTTCACTCACCTCCCAATAACACAACCTGCAGAAACCCATCCTCAGCATCTCCACTCACCTTCCAATAAAACAACCTGCAGAAACCCATCCTCAGCGTCTCCACTCACCTCCCAAGAACACAACCTGCAGAAATACATCCTCAGCATCTTTAATATCCCCCCAAGAACACAACCTGCAGAAACCCATCCTCTGCATCTCCACTAACCTTCCAATAACACAACCTGCAGAAACCAATTCTCAACATCTTTACTCACCTTCCAATAACACAACCTGCAGAAACCCATCCTCAGCATCTCCACTCACCACCCAATAACACAACCTGCAGCAATACATCCTCAGCATCTGCACTAACCTCCCAATAACACAACCTGCAGAAACCCATCCACTGCATCTCCACTCACCTTCCAATAACACAACCTGCAGAAACCCATCCTCATCATCTCCACTCACCTCCCAATAACACAACCTTCAGAAACCCATCCTCAGCATCTCCACTCACCTCCCAATAACACAACCTGCAGAAACCCATCCTCAGCATCTCCACTCACCTCCCAATAACACAATCTGCAGAAAACCATCCTCAGCATCTTCCCTAACCTTCCAATAACAAAACCTGCAGAATCTCATCCTCAGCATCTCCACACACCTCCCAATAACACAATCTGCAGAAACCTATCCTCAGCATCTCCACTCACCTTCCCATAACAAAACCTGCAGAAACCCATCCTCAGCATCTTCACTAACCTTCCAATAACACAACCTGCAGAAAACCATCCTCAGCATCTTCCCCAACCTTCCAACAACACAACCTGCAGAAACCCATCTTATTCATCTCCACTCCCCTCCCAATAACACAGCCTGCAGAAAACCATCCTCAGCATCTACACTCACCTCCCAATAACACAATCTGCATAAACCCATCCTCAGCATCTCCACTCACCTCCCAATAACACAACCTGCAGAACCCATCCTCTGCATCTCCACTCACCTCCCAATAACACAATCTGCATAAACCCATCCACAACATATTCACTGACCTTCAAATAACAAAATCTGCAGAACCCCATCCTCAGCATCTTCACTAACCTTCCAATAACACGACCTGCAGAAACCCACCCTCAGCATCTCCATCACCTCCCAATAACACAACCTGCAGAAACCCATTCTCAGCATCTTCACTCACCTCCCAATAACACAACCTGCAGAAAACAATCCTCAGCATCTTCACTAACCTTCCAATAACACAACCTGCAGAAACGCATTCTCAGCATCTTCACTCACCTCCCAATAACACAACCTGCAGAAACCCATTCTCAGCATCTTCACACACCTTCCAAAAACACAACCTGCAGAAACCCATCCTCAGCATCTCAACTCACCTCCCAGTAACATAACCTGCAGAAACCCATCCTCAGAATCTTCACTAACCTTCCAATAACACAACCTGCAGAAACTCATCCTCATCATCTCCACTCACCTCCCAATAACACAACCTTCAGAAACCCATCCTCAGCATCTCCACTCACCTCCCAATAACGCAACCTGCAGAAAGCCATCCTCAGCATCTCCACTCACCTCCCAATAACACAACCTGCAGAAACCCATCCTCAGCATCTTCACTCACCTCCCAATAACACAACCTGCAGAAACCCATCCTCAGCATCTCCACTCACCTTCCAATAACACAACCTGCAGAAACCCTCCTCAGCATCTTCAATAACCTTCCAATAACAAAACTGTAGAGATTCATTCTCAACATCTCCACTCACCTCCCAATAACACAACCTGCAGAAACCCCTTCTCAGCATCTTCACTCACCTCCCAATAACACAACCTGCAGAAACCTATCCTCAGCAACTTCACTCACCTCCCAATAACACAACCTGCAGAAACCCATTCTCAGCATCTTCACTAACCTTCCAATAACACAGTCTGCAGAAAACCATCCTCAGCATCCTCCCTAACCTTCCAATAACACAACATGCCGAAACCCATCCTCAGCATCTCCACTCACCGTCCAATCACAAAACCAGCAGAAACCCTCCTCAGCATCTTCAATAACCTTCCAATTACACAACCTGCAGAAACCCATCCTCAGCATCTCCACTCACCTCCCAATAACACAACCTGCAGAATCCATCCTGAGCATCTCCACTTACCTCCCAATAACACAACCTGCAGAAACCCATCCTCAGCATCTCAACTCACCTCCCAGTAACATAACCTGCAGAAACCCATCCTCAGAATCTTCACTTACCTTCCAATAACACAGTCTGCAGAAAACCATCCTCAGCATCCTCCCTAACCTTCCAATAACACAACATGCCGAAACCCATCCTCAGCATCTCCACTCACCTTCCAATAACAAAACCTGCAGAAACCCTCCTCAGCATCTTCAATAACCTCCCAATTACACAACCTGCAGAAACCCATCCTCAGCATCTCCACTCACCTCCCAATAATACAACCTGCAGAATCCATCCTGAGCATCTCCACTTACCTCCCAATAACACAACCTGCAGAAACCCATCCTCAGCATCTCCACTCACCTCCCAATAACACAACCTGCAGAAACCCATCCTCAGCAACTCCACTCACCTCCCAGTAATACAACCTGCAGAAACCCATCCGCAGCATCTCCACTCACCTCCCAATAACACAGTCTGCAGAAAACCATCCTCAGCATCTTCCCTAACCTTCCAATAACAAAACCTGCAGAATCTCATCCTCAGCATCTCCACACACCTCCCAATAACACAATCTGCAGAAACCTATCCTCAGCATCTCCACTCACCTTCCCATAACAAAACCTGCAGAAACCCATCCTCAGCATCTTCACTAACCTTCCAATAACACAACCTGCAGAAGACCATCCTCAGCATCTTCCCCAACCTTCCAACAACACAACCTGCAGAAACCCATCTTATTCATCTCCACTCCCCTCCCAATAACACAGCCTGCAGAAAACCATCCTCAGCATCTACACTCACCTCCCAATAACACAATCTGCATAAACCCATCCTCAGCATCTCCACTCACCTCCCAATAACACAACCTGCAGAAACCCATCCTCAGCATCTCTACTCACCTCCCGATAACACAACCTGCAGTACCCATCCTCAGCATCTCCACTCACCTCCCAATAACACAATCTGCATAAACCCATCCACAACATATTCACTGACCTTCAAATAACAAAATCTGCAGAACCCCATCCTCAGCATCTTCACTAACCTTCCAATAACACGACCTGCAGAAACCCACCCTCAGCATCTCCATCACCTCCCAATAAAACAACCTGCAGAAACCCATTCTCAGCATCTTCACTCACCTCCCAATAACACAACCTGCAGAAAACAATCCTCAGCATCTTCACGAACCTTCCAATAACACAACCTGCAGAAACGCATTCTCAGCATCTTCACTCACCTCCCAATAACACAACCTGCAGAAACCCATTCTCAGCATCTTCACACACCTTCCAAAAACACAACCTGCAGAAACCCATCCTCAGCATCTCAACTCACATCCCAGTAACATAACCTGCAGAAACCCATCCTCAGAATCTTCACTAACCTTCCAATAACACAACCTGCAGAAACCCATCCTCAGCATCTCCATCACCTCCCAATAACACGACCTGCAGAAACCCATTCTCAGCATCTTCACTCACCTCCCAATAACACAACCTGCAGAAAACAATCCTCAGCAAGTTCACTCACCTCCCAATAACACAACCTGCAGAAACCCATTCTCAGCATCTTCACTAACCTTCCAATAACACAACCTGCAGAAACCCATCCTCAGCATCTCAACTCACCTCCCAGTAACATAACCTACAGAAACCCATCCTCAGAATCTTCACTAACCTTCCAATAACACAGTCTGCAGAAAACCATCCTCAGCATCCTCCCTAACCTTCCAATAACACAACATGCCGAAACCCATCCTCAGCATCTCCACTCACCTTCCAATAACAAAACCTGCAGAAACCCTCCTCAGAATCTTCAATAACCTCCCAATTACACAACCTGCAGAAACCCATCCTCAGCATCTCCACTCACCTCCCAATAACACAACCTGCAGAATCCATCCTCAGCATCTTCACTCACCTTCCAATATAACAACCTGCAGAAACCCATCCTCAGCATCTTCACTCACCTCCCAATAACACAACCTGCAGAAACCCATCCTCAGCATCTCCACTCACCTCCCAATAACGCAACCTGCAGAAACCCATCCTCAGCATCTCCACTCACCTCCCAATAACACAACCTGCAGAAAACCATCCTCAGCATCTCCTCTCACCTCCCAATAACACAACCTGCAGAAACCCATCCTCAGCATCTTCACTCACCTCCCAATAACACAACCTGCAGAAACCCATCCTCAGCATCTCCACTCACCTCCCAATAACACAACCTGCAGAAACCCATCCTCAGCAACTCCACTCACCTCCCAGTAACACAACCTGCAGAAACCCATCCTCAGCATCTCCACTCACCTCCCAATAACACAGTCTGCAGAAAACCATCCTCAGCATCTTCCCTAACCTTCCAATAACAAAACCTGCAGAATCTCATCCTCAGCATCTCCACACACCTCCCAATAACACAATCTGCAGAAACCTATCCTCAGCATCTCCACTCACCTTCCCATAACAAAACCTGCAGAAACCCATCCTCAGCATCTTCACTAACCTTCCAATAACTCAATCTGCAGAAACCCATCCTCAGCATCTCCACTTAACTCCCAATAACACAACCTGCAGAAACCCATCCTCAGCATCTTCCCTAACCTTCCAATAACACAACCTGCAGAAACCCATCCTCAGCATCTCCACTCACCTCCCAATAACACAATCTGCATAAACCCATCCTCAGCATCTCCACTCACCTTCCAATAACACAACCTGCAGAAACCCAACCTCAGCATCTCTACTCACCTCCCAATAACACAACCTGCAGAACCCATCCTCAGCATCTCCACTCACCTCCCAATAACACAATCTGCATAAACCCATCCACAACATATTCACTGACCTTCCAATAACAAAACCTGCAGAACCCCATCCTCAGCATCTTCACTAACCTTCCAATAACACGACCTGCCGAAACCCATCCTCAGCATCTCCATCACCACCCAATAACACGACCTGCAGAAACCCATTCTCAGCATCTTCACTCACCTCCCAATAACACAACCTGCAGAAAACAATCCTCAGCATCTTCACTAACCTTCCAATAACACAACCTGCAGAAACGCATTCTCAGAATCTTGACTCACCTTCCAAAAACACATCCTGCAGAAACCCATCCTCAGCATCTTCACTCACCTCCCAATAACACAACCTGCAGAAACCCATCCTCAGCATCTCCACTCACCTTCCAATAACACAACCTGCAGAAACCCTCCTCAGCATCTTCAATAACCTTCCAATAACAAAACTGTAGAGATTCATTCTCAACATCTCCACTCACCTCCCAATAACACAACCTGCAGAAACCCCTTCTCAGCATCTTCACTCACCTCCCAATAACACAACCTGCAGAAACCTATCCTCAGCAACTTCACTCACCTCCCAATAACACAACCTGCAGAAACCCATTCTCAGCATCTTCACTAACCTTCCAATAACACAGTCTGCAGAAAACCATCCTCAGCATCCTCCCTAACCTTCCAATAACACAACTTGCCGAAACCCATCCTCAGCATCTCCACTCACCTTCCAATAACAAAACCAGCAGAAACCCTCCTCAGCATCTTCAATAACCTTCCAATTACACAACCTGCAGAAACCCATCCTCAGCATCTCCACTCACCTCCCAATAACACAACCTGCAGAATCCATCCTGAGCATCTCCACTTACCTCCCAATAACACAACCTGCAGAAACCCATCCTCAGCATCTCAACTCACCTCCCAGTAACATAACCTGCAGAAACCCATCCTCAGAATCTTCACTTACCTTCCAATAACACAGTCTGCAGAAAACCATCCTCAGCATCCTCCCTAACCTTCCAATAACACAACATGCCGAAACCCATCCTCAGCATCTCCACTCACCTTCCAATAACAAAACCTGCAGAAACCCTCCTCAGCATCTTCAATAACCTCCCAATTACACAACCTGCAGAAACCCATCCTCAGCATCTCCACTCACCTCCCAATAATACAACCTGCAGAATCCATCCTGAGCATCTCCACTTACCTCCCAATAACACAACCTGCAGAAACCCATCCTCAGCATCTCCACTCACCTCCCAATAACACAACCTGCAGAAACCCATCCTCAGCAACTCCACTCACCTCCCTGTAATACAACCTGCAGAAACCCATCCGCAGCATCTCCACTCACCTCCCAATAACACAGTCTGCAGAAAACCATCCTCAGCATCTTCCCTAACCTTCCAATAACAAAACCTGCAGAATCTCATCCTCAGCATCTCCACACACCTCCCAATAACACAATCTGCAGAAACCTATCCTCAGCATCTCCACTCACCTTCCCATAACAAAACCTGCAGAAACCCATCCTCAGCATCTTCACTAACCTTCCAATAACACAACCTGCAGAAAACCATCCTCAGCATCTTCCCCAACCTTCCAACAACACAACCTGCAGAAACCCATCTTATTCATCTCCACTCCCCTCCCAATAACACAGCCTGCAGAAAACCATCCTCAGCATCTACACTCACCTCCCAATAACACAATCTGCATAAACCCATCCTCAGCATCTCCACTCACCTCCCAATAACACAACCTGCAGAAACCCATCCTCAGCATCTCTACTCACCTCCCGATAACACAACCTGCAGTACCCATCCTCAGCATCTCCACTCACCTCCCAATAACACAATCTGCATAAACCCATCCACAACATATTCACTGACCTTCAAATAACAAAATCTGCAGAACCCCATCCTCAGCATCTTCACTAACCTTCCAATAACACGACCTGCAGAAACCGACCCTCAGCATCTCCATCACCTCCCAATAAAACAACCTGCAGAAACCCATTCTCAGCATCTTCACTCACCTCCCAATAACACAACCTGCAGAAAACAATCCTCAGCATCTTCACTAACCTTCCAATAACACAACCTGCAGAAACGCATTCTCAGCATCTTCACTCACCTCCCAATAACACAACCTGCAGAAACCCATTCTCAGCATCTTCACACACCTTCCAAAAACACAACCTGCAGAAACCCATCCTCAGCATCTCAACTCACCTCCCAGTAACATAACCTGCAGAAACCCATCCTCAGAATCTTCACTAACCTTCCAATAACACAACCTGCAGAAACCCATCCTCAGCATCTCCATCACCTCCCAATAACACGACCTGCAGAAACCCATTCTCAGCATCTTCACTCACCTCCCAATAACACAACCTGCAGAAAACAATCCTCAGCAAGTTCACTCACCTCCCAATAACACAACCTGCAGAAACCCATTCTCAGCATCTTCACTAACCTTCCAATAACACAACCTGCAGAAACCCATCCTCAGCATCTCAACTCACCTCCCAGTAACATAACCTGCAGAAACCCATCCTCAGAATCTTCACTAACCTTCCAATAACACAGTCTGCAGAAAACCATCCTCAGCATCCTCCCTAACCTTCCAATAACACAACATGCCGAAACCCATCCTCAGCATCTCCACTCACCTTCCAATAACAAAACCTGCAGAAACCCTCCTCAGAATCTTCAATAACCTCCCAATTACACAACCTGCAGAAACCCATCCTCAGCATCTCCACTCACCTCCCAATAACACAACCTGCAGAATCCATCCTGAGCATCTCCACTTACCTCCCAATAACACAACCTGCAGGAACCCATCCTCAGCATCTTCACTCACCTTCCAATATAACAACCTGCAGAAACCCATCCTCAGCATCTTCACTCACCTCCCAATAACACAACCTGCAGAAACCCATCCTCAGCATCTCCACTCACCTCCCAATAACGCAACCTGCAGAAACCCATCCTCAGCATCTCCACTCACCTCCCAATAACATAACCTGCAGAAAACCATCCTCAGCATCTCCTCTCACCTCCCAATAACACAACCTGCAGAAACCCATCCTCAGCATCTTCACTCACCTCCCAATAACACAACCTGCAGAAACCCATCCTCAGCATCTCCATTCACCTCCCAATAACACAACCTGCAGAAACCCATCCTCAGCAACTCCACTCACCTCCCAGTAACACAACCTGCAGAAACCCATCCTCAGCATCTCCACTCACCTCCCAATAACACAGTCTGCAGAAAACCATCCTCAGCATCTTCCCTAACCTTCCAATAACAAAACCTGCAGAATCTCATCCTCAGCATCTCCACACACCTCCCAATAACACAATCTGCAGAAACCTATCCTCAGCATCTCCACTCACCTTCCCATAACAAAACCTGCAGAAACCCATCCTCAGCATCTTCACTAACCTTCCAATAACACAATCTGCAGAAACCCATCCTCAGCATCTCCACTTAACTCCCAATAACACAACCTGCAGAAACCCATCCTCAGCATCTTCCCTAACCTTCCAATAACATAACCTGCAGAAACCCATCCTCAGCATCTCCACTCACCTCCCAATAACACAATCTGCATAAACCCATCCTCAGCATCTCCACTCACCTTCCAATAACACAACCTGCAGAAACCCATCCTCAGCATCTCTACTCACCTCCCAATAACACAACCTGCAGAACCCATCCTCAGCATCTCCACTCACCTCCCAATAACACAATCTGCATAAACCCATCCACAACATATTCACTGACCTTCCAATAACAAAACCTGCAGAACCCCATCCTCAGCATCTTCACTAACCTTCCAATAACACGACCTGCCGAAACCCATCCTCAGCATCTCCATCACCTCCCAATAACACGACCTGCAGAAACCCATTCTCAGCATCTTCACTCACCTCCCAATAACACAACCTGCAGAAAACAATCCTCAGCATCTTCACTAACCTTCCAATAACACAACCTGCAGAAACGCATTCTCAGAATCTTGACTCACCTTCCAAAAACACATCCTGCAGAAACCCATCCTCAGCATCTCAACTCACCTCCCAGTAACATAAGCTGCAGAAACCCATCCTCAGAATCTTCACTAACCTTCCAATAACACGACCTGCAGAAACCCATCCTCCGCATCGCCACTATCCTTCCAATAACACAACCTGCAGAAACCCATCCTCAGCATCTCCATCACCTCCCAATAACACGACCTGCAGAAACCGATTCTCAGCATCTTCACTCACCTCCCAATAACACAACCTGCAGAAAACAATCCTCAGCACCTTCACTAAACTTCCAATAACACAACCTGCAGAAACCTATCCTCAGCAAGTTCACTCACCTCCCAATAACACAACCTGCAGAAACCCATTCTCAGCATCTTCACTAAACTCCCAATAACACAACCTGCAGAAACCCATTATCAGCATCCTCACTCACCTTCCAATAACACAGCCTGCAGAAACCCATTCTCAGCATCTTCACTCACCTCCCAATAACACAACCTGCAGAAACACATCCTCTGCATCTCCACTCACCTTCCAATAACACAACCTGCAGAAACCCATCCTCAGCATCCCCAGTCACCTTCCAATAACACAGCCTGCAGAAACCCATCCTCAGCATCTCCACTCACCTCCCAAGAACACAACCTGCAGAAACCCATCCTCAGCATCTTTAATATCCTCCCAAGAACACAACCTGCAGAAACCCATCCTCTGCATCTCCACTAACCTTCCAATAACACAACCTGCAGAAACCCATTCTCAACATCTCCACTCACCTTCCAATAACACAACCTGCAGAAACCCATCCTCAGCATCTCCACTCACCTCCCAATAACACAACCTGCAGCAACACATCCTCAGCATCTGAACTAACCTCCCAATAACACAACCTGCAGAAACCCATCCTCTGCATCTCCACTCACCTTCCAGTAACACAACCTGCAGAAACCCATCCTCATCATCTCCACTCACCTCCCAATAACACAACCTGCAGAAACCCATCCTCATTATCTCCACTCACCCCCCAATAACAACCTGCAGAAACCCATCCTCAGCATCTCTACTGACCTTCCAATGACAGAAACTGCAGAAACCCATCCTCAGCATCTTCACTCACCCCCCAATAACACAACCTGCAGAAACCCATCCTCAGCATCTCCACTCACCTCCCAATAACACAACCTGCAGAAACCCATCCTCAGCATCTCCAATCACCTCCCAATAACACAACCTGCAGAAAACCATCCTCAGCATCTTCACTTACCTTCCAATAGCACAACCTGCAGAAACCCATCCTCAGCATCTCCACTCACCTCCCAATAACACAACCTGCATAAACACATCCTCAGCATCTCCACTCACCTTCCAATAACACAACCAGCAGAAACCCATCCTCAGCATCTCCACTCACCTCCCAAGAACACAACCTGCAGAAATACATCCTCAGCATCTTTAATTTCCCCCCAAGAACACAACCTGCAGAAACCCATCCTCTGCATCTCCACAAACCTTCCAATAACACAACCTGCAGAAACCAATTCTCAACATCTTCACTCACCTTCCAATAACACAACCTGCAGAAACCCATCCTCAGCATCTCCACTCACCACCCAATAACACAACCTGCAGCAACACATCCTCAGCATCTGCACTAACCTCCCAATAACACAACCTGCAGAAACCCATCCTCTGCATCTCCACTCACCTTCCAATAACACAACCTGCAGAAACCCATTCTCATCATCTCCACTCACCTCCCAATAACACAACCTTCAGAAACCCATCCTCAGCATCTCCACTCACCTCCCAATAACACAACCTGCAGAAACCCATCCTCAGCATCTCCACTCACCTCCCAATAACACAACCTGCAGAAACCCATCCTCAGCATCTTCACTCACCTCCCAATAACACAACCTGCAGAAACCCATCCTCAGCATCTCCACTCACCTTCCAATAACACAACCTGCAGAAACCCTCCTCAGCATCTTCAATAACCTTCCAATAACAAAACTGTAGAGATTCATTCTCAACATCTCCACTCACCTCCCAATAACACAACCTGCAGAAACCCCTTCTCAGCATCTTCACTCACCTCCCAATAACACAACCTGCAGAAACCTATCCTCAGCAACTTCACTCACCTCCCAATAACACAACCTGCAGAAACCCATTCTCAGCATCTTCACTAACCTTCCAATAACACAGTCTGCAGAAAACCATCCTCAGCATCCTCCCTAACCTTCCAATAACACAACATGCCGAAACCCATCCTCAGCAGCTCCATTCACCTTCCAATAACAAAACCTGCAGAAACCCTCCTCAGCATCTTCAATAACCTCCCAATTACACAACCTGCAGAAACCCATCCTCAGCATCTCCACTCACCTCCCAATAACACAACCTGCAGAATCCATCCTGAGCATCTCCACTTACCTCCCAATAACACAACCTGCAGAAACCCATCCTCAGCATCTCCACTCACCACCCAATAACACAACCTGCAGCAACACATCCTCAGCATCTGCACTAACCTCCCAATAACACAACCTGCAGAAACCCATCCTCTGCATCTCCACTCACCTTCCAATAACACAACCTGCAGAAACCCATCCTCATCATCTCCACTCACCTCCCAATAACACAACCTTCAGAAACCCATCCTCAGCATCTCCACTCACCTCCCATTAACACAACCTGCAGAAACACATCCTCAGCATCTCCACTCACCTCCCAATAACACAACCTGCAGAAACCCATCCTCAGCATCTTCACTCACCTCCCAATAACACAACCTGCAGAAACCCATCCTCAGCATCTCCACTCACCTTCCAATAACACAACCTGCAGAAACCCTCCTCAGCATCTTCAATAACCTTCCAATAACAAAACTGTAGAGATTCATTCTCAACATCTCCACTCACCTCCCAATAACACAACCTGCAGAAACCCATCCTCAGCATCTCCATCACCTCCCAATAACACGACCTGCAGAAACCCATTCTCAGCATCTTCACTCACCTCCCAATAACACAACCTGCAGAAAACAATCCTCAGCATCTTCACTAACCTTCCAATAACACAACCTGCAGAAACCTATCCTCAGCAAGTTCACTCACCTCCCAATAACACAACCTGCAGAAACCCATTCTCAGCATCTTCACTAAACTCCCAATAACACAACCTGCAGAAACCCATTATCAGCATCCTCACTCACCTTCCAATAACACAACCTGCAGAAACCCATTCTCAGCATCTTCACTCACCTCCCAATAACACAACCTGCAGAAACACATCCTCTGCATCTCCACTCACCTTCCAATAACACAACCTGCAGAAACCCATCCTCAGCATCCCCAGTCACCTTCCAATAACACAGCCTGCAGAAACCCATCCTCAGCATCTCCACTCACCTCCCAAGAACACAACCTGCAGAAACCCATCCTCAGCATCTTTAATATCCTCCCAAGAACACAACCTGCAGAAACCCATCCTCTGCATCTCCACTAACCTTCCAATAACACAACCTGCAGAAACCCATTCTCAACATCTTCACTCACCTTCCAATAACACAACCTGCAGAAACCCATCCTCAGCATCTCCACTCACCTCCCAATAACACAACCTGCAGAAACCCATCCTCAGCATCTTCACTCACCTCCCAATAACACAACCTGCAGAAACCCATCCTCAGCATCTCCACTCACCTTCCAATAACACAACCTGCAGAAACCCTCCTCAGCATCTTCAATAACCTTCCAATAACAAAACTGTAGAGATTCATTCTCAACATCTCCACTCACCTCCCAATAACACAACCTGCAGAAACCCCTTCTCAGCATCTTCACTCACCTCCCAATAACACAACCTGCAGAAACCTATCCTCAGCAACTTCACTCACCTCCCAATAACACAACCTGCAGAAACCCATTCTCAGCATCTTCACTAACCTTCCAATAACACAGTCTGCAGAAAACCATCCTCAGCATCCTCCCTAACCTTCCAATAACACAACATGCCGAAACCCATCCTCAGCATCTCCACTCACCTTCCAATAACAAAACCTGCAGAAACCCTCCTCAGCATCTTCAATAACCTCCCAATTACACAACCTGCAGAAACCCATCCTCAGCATCTCCACTCACCTCCCAATAACACAACCTGCAGAATCCATCCTGAGCATCTCCACTTACCTCCCAATAACACAACCTGCAGAAACCCATCCTCAGCATCTCCACTCACCACCCAATAACACAACCTGCAGCAACACATCCTCAGCATCTGCACTAACCTCCCAATAACGCAACCTGCAGAAACCCATCCTCTGCATCTCCACTCACCTTCCAATAACACAACCTGCAGAAACCCATCCTCATCATCTCCACTCACCTCCCAATAACACAACCTTCAGAAACCCATCCTCAGCATCTCCACTCACCTCCCAATAACACAACCTGCAGAAACCCATCCTCAGCATCTCCACTCACCTCCCAATAACACAACCTGCAGAAACCCATCCTCAGCATCTTCACTCACCTCCCAATAACACAACCTGCAGAAACCCATCCTCAGCATCTCCACTCACCTTCCAATAACACAACCTGCAGAAACACTCCTCAGCATCTTCAATAACCTTCCAATAACAAAACTGTAGAGATTCATTCTCAACATCTCCACTCACCTCCCAATAACACAACCTGCAGAAACCCATTCTCAGCATCTTCACTCACCTCCCAATAACACAACCTGCAGAAAACAATCCTCAGCATCTTCTCTAACCTTCCAACAACACAACCTGCAGAAACCTATCCTCAGCAAGTTCACTCACCTCCCAATAACACAACCTGCAGAAACCCATTCTCAGCATCTTCACTAAACTCCCAATAACACAACCTGCAGAAACCCATTAACAGCATCCTCACTCACCTTCCAATAACACAACCTGCAGAAACCCTTTCTCAGCATCTTCACTCACCTCCCAATAACACAACCTGCAGAAACACATCCTCTGCATCTCCACTCACCTTCCAATAACACAACCTGCAGAAACCCATCCTCAGCATCCCCAGTCACCTTCCAATAACACAGCCTGCAGAAACCCATCCTCAGCATCTCCACTCACCTCCCAAGAACACAACCTGCAGAAACCCATCCTCAGCATCTTTAATATCCTCCCAAGAACACAACCTGCAGAAACCCATCCTCTGCATCTCCACTAACCTTCCAATAACACAACCTGCAGAAACCCATTCTCAACATCTTCACTCACCTTCCAATAACACAACCTGCAGAAACCCATCCTCAGCATCTCCACTCACCTCCCAATAACACAACCTGCAGCAACACATCCTCAGCATCTGCACTAACCTCCCAATAACACAACCTGCAGAAACCCATCCTCTGCATCTCCACTCACCTTCCAGTAACACAACCTGCAGAAACCCATCCTCATCATCTCCACTCCCCTCCCAATAACACAACCTGCAGAAACCCATCCTCATTATCTCCACTCACCCCCCAATAACAACCTGCAGAAACCCATCCTCAGCATCTCTACTGACCTTCCAATGACAGAAACTGCAGAAACCCATCCTCAGCATCTTCACTCACCCCCCAATAACACAACCTGCAGAAACCCATCCTCAGCATCTCCACTCACCTCCCAATAACACAACCTGCAGACACCCATCCTCAGCATCTCCAATCACCTCCCAATAACACAACCTGCAGAAAACCATCCTCAGCATCTTCACTTACCTTCCAATAGCACAACCTGCAGAAACCCATCCTCAGCATCTCCACTCACCTCCCAATAACACAACCTGCAGAAACCCATCCTCAGCTTCTCCACTCACCTTCCAATAACACAACCAGCAGAAACCCATCCTCAGCATCTCCACTCACCTCCCAAGAACACAACCTGCAGAAATACATCCTCAGCATCTTTAATTTCCCCCCAAGAACACAACCTGCAGAAATCCATCCTCTGCATCTCCACTAACCTTCCAATAACACAACCTGCAGAAACCAATTCTCAACATCTTCACTCACCTTCCAATAACACAACCTGCAGAAACCCATCCTCAGCATCTCCACTCACCACCCAATAACACAACCTGCAGCAACACATCCTCAGCATCTGCACTAACCTCCCAATAACACAACCTGCAGAAACCCATCCTCTGCATCTCCACTCACCTTCCAATAACACAACCTGCAGAAACCCATTCTCATCATCTCCACTCACCTCCCAGTAACACAACCTTCAGAAACCCATCCTCAGCATCTCCACTCACCTCCCAATAACACAACCTGCAGAAACCCATCCTCAGCATCTCCACTCACCTCCCAATAACACAACCTGCAGAAACCCATCCTCAGCATCTTCACTCACCTCCCAATAACACAACCTGCAGAAACCCATCCTCAGCATCTCCACTCACCTTCCAATAACACAACCTGCAGAAACCCTCCTCAGCATCTTCAATAACCTTCCAATAACAAAACTGTAGAGATTCATTCTCAACATCTCCACTCACTCCCAATAACACAACCTGCAGAAACCCCTTCTCAGCATCTTCACTCACCTCCCAATAACACAACCTGCAGAAACCTATCCTCAGCAACTTCACTCACCTCCCAATAACACAACCTGCAGAAACCCATTCTCAGCATCTTCACTAACCTTCCAATAACACAGTCTGCAGAAAACCATCCTCAGCATCCTCCCTAACCTTCCAATAACACAGCATGCCGAAACCCATCCTCAGCATCTCCACTCACCTTCCAATAACAAAACCTGCAGAAACCCTCCTCAGCATCTTCAATAACCTCCCAATTACACAACCTGCAGAAACCCATCCTCAGCATCTCCACTCACCTCCCAATAACACAACCTGCAGAATCCATCCTGAGCATCTCCACTTACCTCCCAATAACACAACCTGCAGAAACCCATCCTCAGCATCTCCACTCACCACCCAATAACACAACCTGCAGCAACACATCCTCAGCATCTGCACTAACCTCCCAATAACACAACCTGCAGAAACTCATCCTCTGCATCTCCACTCACCTTCCAATAACACAACCTGCAGAAACCCATCCTCATCATCTCCACTCACCTCCCAATAACACAACCTTCAGAAACCCATCCTCAGCATCTCCACTCACCTCCCAATAACACAACCTGCAGAAACCCATCCTCAGCATCTCCACTCACCTCCCAATAACACAACCTGCAGAAACCCATCCTCAGCATCTTCACTCACCTCCCAATAACACAACCTGCAGAAACCCATCCTCAGCATCTCCACTCACCTTCCAATAACACAACCTGCAGAAACCCTCCTCAGCATCTTCAATAACCTTCCAATAACAAAACTGTAGAGATTCATTCTCAACATCTCCACTCACCTCCCAATAACACAACCTGCAGAAATCCATTCTCAGCATCTTCACTAACCTTCCAATAACACAGTCTGCAGAAAAACATCCTCAGCATCCTCCCTAACCTTCCAATAACACAACATGCCGAAACCCATCCTCAGCATCTCCACTCACCTTCCAATAACAAAACCTGCAGAAACCCTCCTCAGCATCTTCAATAACCTCCCAATTACACAACCTGCAGAAACCCATCCTCTGCATCTCCACTCACCTTCCAATAACACAACCTGCAGAAACCCATCCTCAGCATCCCCACTCACCTTCCAATAACACAGCCTGCAGAAACCCATCCTCAGCATCTCCACTCACCTCCCAAGAACACAACCTGCAGAAACCCATCCTCAGCATCTTTAATATCCTCCCAAGAACACAACCTGCAGAAACCCATCCTCTGCATCTCCACTAACCTTCCAATAACACAACCTGCAGAAACCCATTCTCAACATCTTCACTCACCTTCCAATAACACAACCTGCAGAAACCTATCCTCAGCAACTTCACTCACCTCCCAATAACACAACCTGCAGAAACCCATTCTCAGCATCTTCACTAACCTTCCAATAACACAGTCTGCAGAAAACCATCCTCAGCATCCTCCCTAACCTTCCAATAACACAGCATGCCGAAACCCATCCTCAGCATCTCCACTCACCTTCCAATAACAAAACCTGCAGAAACCCTCCTCAGCATCTTCAATAACCTCCCAATTACACAACCTGCAGAAACCCATCCTCAGCATCTCCACTCACCTCCCAATAACACAACCTGCAGAATCCATCCTGAGCATCTCCACTTACCTCCCAATAACACAACCTGCAGAAACCCATCCTCAGCATCTCCACTCACCACCCAATAACACAACCTGCAGCAACACATCCTCAGCATCTGCACTAACCTCCCAATAACACAACCTGCAGAAACTCATCCTCTGCATCTCCACTCACCTTCCAATAACACAACCTGCAGAAACCCATCCTCATCATCTCCACTCACCTCCCAATAACACAACCTTCAAAAACCCATCCTCAGCATCTCCACTCACCTCCCAATAACACAACCTGCAGAAACCCATCCTCAGCATCTCCACTCACCTCCCAATAACACAACCTGCAGAAACCCATCCTCAGCATCTTCACTCACCTCCCAATAACACAACCTGCAGAAACCCATCCTCAGCATCTCCACTCACCTTCCAATAACACAACCTGCAGACACCCTCCTCAGCATCTTCAATAACCTTCCAATAACAAAACTGTAGAGATTCATTCTCAACATCTCCACTCACCTCCCAATAACACAACCTGCAGAAACCCCTTCTAAGCATCTTCACTCACCTCCCAATAACACAACCTGCAGAAACCTATCCTCAGCAACTTCACTCACCTCCCAATAACACAACCTGCAGAAATCCATTCTCAGCATCTTCACTAACCTTCCAATAACACAGTCTGCAGAAAAACATCCTCAGCATCCTCCCTAACCTTCCAATAACACAACATGCCGAAACCCATCCTCAGCATCTCCACTCACCTTCCAATAACAAAACCTGCAGAAACCCTCCTCAGCATCTTCAATAACCTCCCAATTACACAACCTGCAGAAACCCATCCTCTGCATCTCCACTCACCTTCCAATAACACAACCTGCAGAAACCCATCCTCAGCATCCCCAGTCACCTTCCAATAACACAGCCTGCAGAAACCCATCCTCAGCATCTCCACTCACCTCCCAAGAACACAACCTGCAGAAACCCATCCTCAGCATCTTTAATATCCTCCCAAGAACACAACCTGCAGAAACCCATCCTCTGCATCTCCACTAACCTTCCAATAACACAACCTGCAGAAACCCATTCTCAACATCTTCACTCACCTTCCAATAACACAACCTGCAGAAACCCATCCTCAGCATCTCCACTCACCTCCCAATAACACAACCTGCAGCAACACATCCTCAGCATCTGCACTAACCTCCCAATAACACAACCTGCAGAAACCCATCCTCTGCATCTCCACTCACCTTCCAGTAACACAACCTGCAGAAACCCATCCTCATCATCTCCACTCCCCTCCCAATAACACAACCTGCAGAAACCCATCCTCATTATCTCCACTCACCCCCCAATAACAACCTGCAGAAACCCATCCTCAGCATCTCTACTGACCTTCCAATGACAGAAACTGCAGAAACCCATCCTCAGCATCTTCACTCACCCCCCAATAACACAACCTGCAGAAACCCATCCTCAGCATCTCCACTCACCTCCCAATAACACAACCTGCAGACACCCATCCTCAGCATCTCCAATCACCTCCCAATAACACAACCTGCAGAAAACCATCCTCAGCATCTTCACTTACCTTCCAATAGCACAACCTGCAGAAACCCATCCTCAGCATCTCCACTCACCTCCCAATAACACAACTTGCAGAAACCCATCCTCAGCATCTCCACTCACCTTCCAATAACACAACCAGCAGAAACCCATCCTCAGCATCTCCACTCACCTCCCAAGAACACAACCTGCAGAAATACATCCTCAGCATCTTTAATTTCCCCCCAAGAACACAACCTGCAGAAACCCATCCTCTGCATCTCCACTAACCTTCCAATAACACAACCTGCAGAAACCAATTCTCAACATCTTCACTCACCTTCCAATAACACAACCTGCAGAAACCCATCCTCAGCATCTCCACTCACCACCCAATAACACAACCTGCAGCAACACATCCTCAGCATCTGCACTAACCTCCCAATAACACAACCTGCAGAAACCCATCCTCTGCATCTCCACTCACCTTCCAATAACACAACCTGCAGAAACCCATTCTCATCATCTCCACTCACCTCCCAGTAACACGACCTTCAGAAACCCATCCTCAGCATCTCCACTCACCTCCCAATAACACAACCTGCAGAAACCCATCCTCAGCATCTCCACTCACCTCCCAATAACACAACCTGCAGAAACCCATCCTCAGCATCTTCACTCACCTCCCAATAACACAACCTGCAGAAACCCATCCTCAGCATCTCCACTCACCTTCCAATAACACAACCTGCAGAAACCCTCCTCAGCATCTTCAATAACCTTCCAATAACAAAACTGTAGAGATTCATTCTCAACATCTCCACTCACCTCCCAATAACACAACCTGCAGAAACCCCTTCTCAGCATCTTCACTCACCTCCCAATAACACAACCTGCAGAAACCTATCCTCAGCAACTTCACTCACCTCCCAATAACACAACCTGCAGAAACCCATTCTCAGCATCTTCACTAACCTTCCAATAACACAGTCTGCAGAAAACCATCCTCAGCATCCTCCCTAACCTTCCAATAACACAGCATGCCGAAACCCATCCTCAGCATCTCCACTCACCTTCCAATAACAAAACCTGCAGAAACCCTCCTCAGCATCTTCAATAACCTCCCAATTACACAACCTGCAGAAACCCATCCTCAGCATCTCCACTCACCACCCAATAACACAACCTGCAGCAACACATCCTCAGCATCTGCACTAACCTCCCAATAACACAACCTGCAGAAACTCATCCTCTGCATCTCCACTCACCTTCCAATAACACAACCTGCAGAAACCCATCCTCATCATCTCCACTCACCTCCCAATAACACAACCTTCAGAAACCCATCCTCAGCATCTCCACTCACCTCCCAATAACACAACCTGCAGAAACCCATCCTCAGCATCTCCACTCACCTCCCAATAACACAACCTGCAGAAACCCATCCTCAGCATCTTCACTCACCTCCCAATAACACAACCTGCAGAAACCCATCCTCAGCATCTCCACTCACCTTCCAATAACACAACCTGCAGAAACCCTCCTCAGCATCTTCAATAACCTTCCAATAACAAAACTGTAGAGATTCATTCTCAACATCTCCACTCACCTCCCAATAACACAACCTGCAGAAACCCCTTCTCAGCATCTTCACTCACCTCCCAATAACACAACCTGCAGAAACCTATCCTCAGCAACTTCACTCACCTCCCAATAACACAACCTGCAGAAACCCATTCTCAGCATCTTCACTAACCTTCCAATAACACAGTCTGCAGAAAAAACATCCTCAGCATCCTCCCTAACCTTCCAATAACACAACATGCCGAAATCCATCCTCAGCATCTCCACTCACCTTCCAATAACAAAACCTGCAGAAACCCTCCTCAGCATCTTCAATAACCTCCCAATTACACAACCTGCAGAAACCCATCCTCAGCATCTCCACTCACCTCCCAATAACACAACCTGCAGAATCCATCCTGAGCATCTCCACTTACCTCCCAATAACACAACCTGCAGAAACCCATCCTCAGCATCTCAACTCACCTCCCAGTAACAGAACCTGCAGAAACCCATCCTCAGAATCTTCACTAACCTTCCAATAACACAGTCTGCAGAAAACCATCCTCAGCATCCTCCCTAACCTTCCAATAACACAACATGCCGAAACCCATCCTCAGCATCTCCACTCACCTTCCAATAACAAAACCTGCAGAAACCCTCCTCAGCATCTTCAATAACCTCCCAATAACACAACCTGCAGAAACCCATCTTATTCATCTCCACTCCCCTCCCAATAACACAGCCTGCAGAAAACCATCCTCAGCATCTACACTCACCTCCCAATAACACAATCTGCATAAACCCATCCTCAGCATCTCCACTCACCTCCCAATAACACAACCTGCAGAAACCCATCCTCAGCATCTCTACTCACCTCCCGATAACACAACCTGCAGAACCCATCCTCAGCATCTCCACTCACCTCCCAATAACACAATCTGCATAAACCCATCCACAACATATTCACTGACCTTCAAATAACAAAATCTGCAGAACCCCATCCTCAGCATCTTCACTAACCTTCCAATAACACGACCTGCAGAAACCCACCCTCAGCATCTCCATCACCTCCCAATTACACAACCTGCAGAAACCCATCCTCAGCATCTCCACTCACCTCCCAATAACACAACCTGCAGAATCCATCCTGAGCATCTCCACTTACCTCCCAATAACACAACCTGCAGAAACCCATCCTCAGCATCTCCACTCACCTCCCAATAACACAACCTGCAGAAACCCATCCTCAGCAACTCCACTCACCTCCCAGTAATACAACCTGCAGAAACCCATCCGCAGCATCTCCACTCACCTCCCAATAACACAGTCTGCAGAAAACCATCCTCAGCATCTTCCCTAACCTTCCAATAACAAAACCTGCAGAATCTCATCCTCAGCATCTCCACACACCTCCCAATAACACAATCTGCAGAAACCTATCCTCAGCATCTCCACTCACCTTCCCATAACAAAACCTACAGAAACCCATCCTCAGCATCTTCACTAACCTTCCAATAACACAACCTGCAGAAACCCATCCTCAGCATCTTCACTAACCTTCCAATAACACAATCTCCAGAAAACCATCCTCAGCATCTCCACTCACCTTCCCATAACAAAACCTGCAGAAACCCATCCTCAGCATCTTCACTAACCTTCCAATAACACAACCTGCAGAAACCCATCCTCAGTATCTTCCCCAACCTTCCAACAACACAACCTGCAGAAACCCATCTTATTCATCTCCACTCCCCTCCCAATAACACAGCCTGCAGAAAACCATCCTCAGCATCTACACTCACCTCCCAATAACACAATCTGCATAAACCCATCCTCAGCATCTCCACTCACCTCCCAATAACACAACCTGCAGAAACCCATCCTCAGCATCTCTACTCACCTCCCGATAACACAACCTGCAGAACCCATCCTCAGCATCTCCACTCACCTCCCAATAACACAATCTGCATAAACCCATCCACAACATATTCACTGACCTTCAAATAACAAAATCTGCAGAACCCCATCCTCAGCATCTTCACTAACCTTCCAATAACACGACCTGCAGAAACCCACCCTCAGCATCTCCATCACCTCCCAATAACACAACCTGCAGAAACCCATTCTCAGCATCTTCACTCACCTCCCAATAACACAACCTGCAGAAAACAATCCTCAGCATCTTCACTAACCTTCCAATAACACAACCTGCAGAAACGCATTCTCAGCAACTTCACTCACCTCCCAATAACACAACCTGCAGAAACCCATTCTCAGCATCTTCACTCACCTTCCAAAAACACAACCTGCAGAAACCCATCCTCAGCATCTCAACTCACCTCCCAGTAACATAACCTGCAGAAACCCATCCTCAGAATATTCACTAACCTTCCAATAACACGACCTGCAGAAACCCATCCTCCCCATCGCCACTATCCTTCCAATAACACAACCTGCAGAAACCCATCCTCAGCATCTCCATCACCTCCCAATAACACGACCTGCAGAAACCCATTCTCAGCATCTTCACTCACCTCCCAATAACACAACCTGCAGAAAACAATCCTCAGCAAGTTCACTCACCTCCCAATAACACAACCTGCAGAAACCCATTCTCAGCATCTCAACTCACCTCGCAGTAACATAACCTGCAGAAACCCATCCTCAGAATCTTCACTAACCTTCCAATAACACAGTCTGCAGAAAACCATCCTCAGCATCCTCCCTAACCTTCCAATAACACAACATGCCGAAACCCATCCTCAGCATCTCCACTCACCTTCCAATAACAAAACCTGCAGAAACCCTCCTCAGAATCTTCAATAACCTCCCAATTACACAACCTGCAGAAACCCATCCTCAGCATCTCCACTCACCTCCCAATAACACAACCTGCAGAATCCATCCTGAGCATCTCCACTTACCTCCCAATAACACAACCTGCAGAAACCCATCCTCAGCATCTTCACTCACCTTCCAATATAACAACCTGCAGAAACCCATCCTCAGCATCTTCACTCACCTCCCAATAACACAACCTGCAGAAACCCATCCTCAGCATCTCCACTCACCTCCCAATAACGCAACCTGCAGAAACCCATCCTCAGCATCTCCACTCACCTCCCAATAACACAACTTGCAGAAACCCATCCTCAGCATCTCCTCTCCCCTCCCAATAACACAACCTGCAGAAACCCATCCTCAGCATCTTCACTCACCTCCCAATAACACAACCTGCAGAAACCCATCCTCAGCATCTCCACTCACCTCCCAATAACACAACCTGCAGAAACCCATCCTCAGCAACTCCACTCACCTCCCAGTAACACAACCTGCAGAAACCCATCCTCAGCATCTCCACTCACCTCCCAATAACACAGTCTGCAGAAAACCATCCTCAGCATCTTCCCTAACCTTCCAATAACAAAACCTGCAGAATCTCATCCTCAGCATCTCCACACACCTCCCAATAACACAATCTGCAGAAACCTATCCTCAGCATCTCCACTCACCTTCCCATAACAAAACCTGCAGAAACCCATCCTCAGCATCTTCACTAACCTTCCAATAACACAATCTGCAGAAACCCATCCTCAGCATCTCCACTTAACTCCCAATAACACAACCTGCAGAAACCCATCCTCAGCATCTTCCCTAACCTTCCAATAACACAACCTGCAGAAACCCATCCTCAGCATCTCCACTCACCTCCCAATAACACAATCTGCATAAACCCATCCTCAGCATCTCCACTCACCTTCCAATAACACAACCTGCAGAAAGCCATCCTCAGCATCTCTACTCACCTCCCAATAACACAACCTGCAGAACCCATCCTCAGCATCTCCACTCACCTCCCAATAACACAATCTGCATAAACCCATCCACAACATATTCACTGACCTTCCAATAACAAAACCTGCAGAACCCCATCCTCAGCATCTTCACTAACTTTCCAATAACACGACCTGCAGAAACCCATCCTCAGCATCTCCATCACCTCCCAATAACACGACCTGCAGAAACCCATTCTCAGCATCTTCACTCACCTCCCAATAACACAACCTGCAGAAAACAATCCTCAGCATCTTCACTAACCTTCCAATAACACAACCTGCAGAAACGCATTCTCAGCATCTTGACTCACCTTCCAAAAACACAACCTGCAGAAACCCATTCTCAGCATCTCAACTCACCTCCCAGTAACATAATCTGCAGAAACCCATCCTCAGAATCTTCACTAACCTTCCAATAACACGACCTGCAGAAACCCATCCTCCGCATCGCCACTATCCTTCCAATAACACAACCTGCAGAAACCCATCCTCAGCATCTCCATCACCTCCCAATAACACGACCTGCAGAAACCCATTCTCAGCATCTTCACTCACCTCCCAATAACACAACCTGCAGAAAACAATCCTCAGCATCTTCACTAATCTTCCAATAACACAACCTGCAGAAACCTATCCTCAGCAAGTTCACTCACCTCCCAATAACACAACCTGCAGAAACCCATTCTCAGCATCTTCACTAAACTCCCAATAACACAACCTGCAGAAACCCATTATCAGCATCCTCACTCACCTTCCAATAACACAACCTGCAGAAACCCATTCTCAGCATCTTCACTCACCTCCCAATAACACAACCTGCAGAAACACATCCTCTGCATCTCCACTCACCTTCCAATAACACAACCTGCAGAAACCCATCCTCAGCATCCCCAGTCACCTTCCAATAACACAGCCTGCAGAAACCCATCCTCAGCATCTCCACTCACCTCCCAAGAACACAACCTGCAGAAACCCATCCTCAGCATCTTTAATATCCTCCCAAGAACACAACCTGCAGAAACCCATCCTCTGCATCTCCACTAACCTTCCAATAACACAACCTGCAGAAACGCATTCTCAGCATCTTGACTCACCTTCCAAAAACACAACCTGCAGAAACCCATCCTCAGCATCTCAACTCACCTCCCAGTAACATAAGCTGCAGAAACCCATCCTCAGAATCTTCACTAACCTTCCAATAACACGACCTGCAGAAACCCATCCTCCGCATCGCCACTATCCTTCCAATAACACAACCTGCAGAAACCCATCCTCAGCAACTCCACTCACCTCCCAGTAACACAACCTGCAGAAACCCATCCTCAGCATCTCCACTCACCTCCCAATAACACAGTCTGCAGAAAACCATCCTCAGCATCTTCCCTAACCTTCCAATAACAAAACCTGCAGAATCTCATCCTCAGCATCTCCACACACCTCCCAATAACACAATCTGCAGAAACCTATCCTCAGCATCTCCACTCACCTTCCCATAACAAAACCTGCAGAAACCCATCCTCAGCATCTTCCCTAACCTTCCAATAACACAACCTGCAGAAACCCATCCTCAGCATCTCCACTCACCTCCCAATAACACAATCTGCATAAACCCATCCTCAGCATCTCCACTCACCTTCCAATAACACAACCTGCAGAAAGCCATCCTCAGCATCTCTACTCACCTCCCAATAACACAACCTGCAGAACCCATCCTCAGCATCTCCACTCACCTCCCAATAACACAATCTGCATAAACCCATCCACAACATATTCACTGACCTTCCAATAACAAAACCTGCAGAACCCCATCCTCAGCATCTTCACTAACCTTCCAATAACACGACCTGCAGAAACCCATCCTCAGCATCTCCATCACCTCCCAATAACACGACCTGCAGAAACCCATTCTCAGCATCTTCACTCACCTCCCAATAACACAACCTGCAGAAAACAATCCTCAGCATCTTCACTAACCTTCCAATAACACAACCTGCAGAAACGCATTCTCAGCATCTTGACTCACCTTCCAAAAACACAACCTGCAGAAACCCATTCTCAGCATCTCAACTCACCTCCCAGTAACATAAGCTGCAGAAACCCATCCTCAGAATCTTCACTAACCTTCCAATAACACGACCTGCAGAAACCCATCCTCCGCATCGCCACTATCCTTCCAATAACACAACCTGCAGAAACCCATCCTCAGCATCTCCATCACCTCCCAATAACACGACCTGCAAAAACCCATTCTCAGCATCTTCACTCACCTCCCAATAACACAACCTGCAGAAAACAATCCTCAGCATCTTCACTAACCTTCCAATAACACAACCTGCAGAAACCTATCCTCAGCAAGTTCACTCACCTCCCAATAACACAACCTGCAGAAACCCATTCTCAGCATCTTCACTAAACTCCCAATAACACAACCTGCAGAAACCCATTATCAGCATCCTCACTCACCTTCCAATAACACAACCTGCAGAAACCCATTCTCAGCATCTTCACTCACCTCCCAATAACACAACCTGCAGAAACACATCCTCTGCATCTCCACTCACCTTCCAATAACACAACCTGCAGAAACCCATCCTCAGCATCCCCAGTCACCTTCCAATAACACAGCCTGCAGAAACCCATCCTCAGCATCTCCACTCACCTCCCAAGAACACAACCTGCAGAAAACCATCCTCAGCATCTTTAATATCCTCCCAAGAACACAACCTGCAGAAACCCATCCTCTGCATCTCCACTAACCTTCCAATAACACAACCTGCAGAAACGCATCCTCAGCATCTCAACTCACCTCCCAGTAACATAAGCTGCAGAAACCCATCCTCAGAATCTTCACTAACCTTCCAATAACACGACCTGCAGAAACCCATCCTCCGCATCGCCACTATCCTTCCAATAACACAACCTGCAGAACCCCATCCTCAGCATCTCCATCACCTCCCAATAACACGACCTGCAGAAACCCATTCTCAGCATCTTCACTCACCTCCCAATAACACAACCTGCAGAAAACAATCCTCAGCATCTTCACTAACCTTCCAATAACACAACCTGCAGAAACCTATCCTCAGCAAGTTCACTCACCTCCCAATAACACAACCTGCAGAAACACATTCTCAGCATCTTCACTAAACTCCCAATAACACAACCTGCAGAAACCCATTATCAGCATCCTCACTCACCTTCCAATAACACAACCTGCAGAAACCCATTCTCAGCATCTTCACTCACCTCCCAATAACACAACCTGCAGAAACACATCCTCTGCATCTCCACTCACCTTCCAATAACACAACCTGCAGAAACCCATCCTCAGCATCCCCAGTCACCTTCCAATAACACAGCCTGCAGAAACCCATCCTCAGCATCTCCACTCACCTCCCAAGAACACAACCTGCAGAAACCCATCCTCAGCATCTTTAATATCCTCCCAAGAACACAACCTGCAGAAACCCATCCTCTGCATCTCCACTAACCTTCCAATAACACAACCTGCAGAAACCCATTCTCAACATCTTCACTCAACTTCCAATAACACTACCTGCAGAAACCCATCCTCAGCATCTCCACTCACCTCCCAATAACACAACCTGCAGCAACACATCCTCAGCATCTGCACTAACCTCCCAATAACACAACCTGCAGAAACACATCCTCTGCATCTCCACTCACCTTCCAGTAACACAACCTGCAGAAACCCATCCTCATCATCTCCACTCACCTCCCAATAACACAACCTGCAGAAACCCATCCTCATTATCTCCACTCACCCCCCAATAACAACCTGCAGAAACCCATCCTCAGCATCTCTACTGACCTTCCAATGACAGAAACTGCAGAAACCCATCCTCAGCATCTTCACTCACCCCCCAATAACACAACCTGCAGAAACCCATCCTCAGCATCTCCACTCACCTCCCAATAACACAACCTGCAGAAACCCATCCTCAGCATCTCCAATCACCTCCCAATAACACAACCTGCAGAAAACCATCCTCAGCATCTTCACTTACCTTCCAATAGCACAACCTGCAGAAACCCATCCTCAGCATCTCCACTCACCTCCCAATAACACAACCTGCATAAACACATCCTCAGCATCTTCACTCACCTCCCAATAACACAACCTGCAGAAACCCATCCTCAGCATCTCCACTCACCTTCCAATAACACAACCTGCAGAAACCCATCCTCAGCATCTCCACTCACCTCCCAAGAACACAACCTGCAGAAATACATCCTCAGCATCTTTAATATTCCCCCAAGAACACAACCTGCAGAAACCCATCCTCTGCATCTCCACTAACCTTCCAATAACACAACCTGCAGAAACCAATTCTCAACATCTTCACTCACCTTCCAATAACACAACCTGCAGAAACCCATCCTCAGCATCTCCACTCACCACCCAATAACACAACCTGCAGCAACACATCCTCAGCATCTGCACTAACCTCCCAATAACACAACCTGCAGAAACCCATCCTCTGCATCTCCACTCACCTTCCAATAACACAACCTGCAGAAACCCATTCTCATCATCTCCACTCACCTCCCAATAACACAACCTTCAGAAACCCATCCTCAGCATCTCCACTCACATCCCAATAACACAACCTGCAGAAACCCATCCTCAGCATCTTCACTCACCTCCCACTAACACAACCTGCAGAAACCCATACTCAGCATCTCCACTCACCTTCCAATAACACAACCTGCAGAAACCCTCCTCAGCATCTTCAATAACCTTCCAATAACAAAACTGTAGAGATTCATTCTCAACATCTCCACTCACCTCCCAATAACACAACCTGCAAAAACCCCTTCTCAGCATCTTCACTCACCTCCCAATAACACAACCTGCAGAAACCTATCCTCAGCAACTTCACTCACCTCCCAATAACACAACCTGCAGAAACCCATTCTCAGCATCTTCACTAACCTTCCAATAACATAGTCTGCAGAAAACCATCCTCAGCATCCTCCCTAACCTTCCAATAACACAACATGCCGAAACCCATCCTCAGCATCTCCACTCACCTTCCAATAACAAAACCTGCAGAAACCCTCCTCAGCATCTTCAATAACATCCCAATTACACAACCTACAGAAACCCATCCTCAGCATCTCCACTCACCTCCCAATAACACAACCTGCAGAATCCATCCTGAGCATCTCCACTTACCTCCCAATAACACAACCTGCAGAAACCCATCCTCAGCATCTCAACTCACCTCCCAGTAACATAACCTGCAGAAACCCATCCTCAGAATCTTCACTAACCTTCCAATAACACAGTCTGCAGAAAACCATCCTCAGCATCCTCCCTAACCTTCCAATAACACAACATGCCGAAACCCATCCTCAGCATCTCCACTCACCTTCCAATAACAAAACCTGCAGAAACCCTCCTCAGCATCTTCAATAACCTCCCAATTACACAACCTGCAGAAACCCATCCTCAGCATCTCCATCACCTCCCAATAACACGACCTGCAGAAACCCATTCTCAGCATCTTCACTCACCTCCCAATAACACAACCTGCAGAAAACAATCCTCAGCATCTTCACTAACCTTCCAATAACACAACCTGCAGAAACGCATTCTCAGCATCTTGACTCACCTTCCAAAAACACAACCTGCAGAAACCCATCCTCAGCATCTCAACTCACCTCCCAGTAACATAAGCTGCAGAAACCCATGCTCAGAATCTTCACTAACCTTCCAATAACACGACCTGCAGAAACCCATCCTCCGCATCGCCACTATCCTTCCAATAACACAACCTGCAGAAACCCATCCTCAGCATCTCCATCACCTCCCAATAACACGACCTGCAGAAACCCATTCTCAGCATCTTCACTCACCTCCCAATAACACAACCTGCAGAAAACAATCCTCAGCATCTTCACTAACCTTCCAATAACACAACCTGCAGAAACCTATCCTCAGCAAGTTCACTCACCTCCCAATAACACAACCTGCAGAAACCCATTCTCAGCATCTTCACTAAACTCCCAATAACACAACCTGCAGAAACCCATTATCAGCATCCTCACTCACCTTCCAATAACACAACCTGCAGAAACCCATTCTCAGCATCTTCACTCACCTCCCAATAACACAACCTGCAGAAACACATCCTCTGCATCTCCACTCACCTTCCAATAACACAACCTGCAGAAACCCATCCTCAGCATCCCCAGTCACCTTCCAATAACACAGCCTGCAGAAACCCATCCTCAGCATCTCCACTCACCTCCCAAGAACACAACCTGCAGAAACCCATCCTCAGCATCTTTAATATCCTCCCAAGAACACAACCTGCAGAAACCCATCCTCAGCATCTCCACTCACCTCCCAATAACACAACCTGCAGCAACACATCCTCAGCATCTGCACTAACCTCCCAATAACACAACCTGCAGAAACCCATCCTCTGCATCTCCACTCACCTTCCAGTAACACAACCTGCAGAAACCCATCCTCATCATCTCCACTCACCTCCCAATAACACAACCTGCAGAAACCCATCCTCATTATCTCCACTCACCCCCCAATAACAACCTGCAGAAACCCATCCTCAGCATCTCTACTGACCATCCAATGACAGAAACTGCAGAAACCCATCCTCAGCATCTTCACTCACCCCCCAATAACACAACCTGCAGAAACCCATCCTCAGCATCTCCACTCACCTCCCAATAACACAACCTGCAGAAACCCATCCTCAGCATCTCCAATCACCTCCCAATAACACAACCTGCAGAAAACCATCCTCAGCATCTTCACTTACCTTCCAATAGCACAACCTGCAGAAACCCATCCTCAGCATCTCCACTCACCTCCCAATAACACAACCTGCATAAACACATCCTCAGCATCTTCACTCACCTCCCAATAACACAACCTGCAGAAACTCATCCTCAGCATCTCCACTCACCTTCCAATAACACAACCTGCAGAAACCCATCCTCAGCATCTCCACTCACCTCCCAAGAACACAACCTGCAGAAATACATCCTCAGCATCTTTAATATCCCCCCAAGAACACAACCTGCAGAAACCCATCCTCTGCATCTCCACTAACCTTCCAATAACACAACCTGCAGAAACCAATTCTCAACATCTTCACTCACCTTCCAATAACACAACCTGCAGAAACCCATCCTCAGCATCTCCACTCACCACCCAATAACACAACCTGCAGCAACACATCCTCAGCATCTGCACTAACCTCCCAATAACACAACCTGCAGAAACCCATCCTCTGCATCTCCACTCACCTTCCAATAACACAACCTGCAGAAACCCATTCTCATCATCTCCACTCACCTCCCAATAACACAACCTTCAGAAACCCATCCTCAGCATCTCCACTCACATCCCAATAACACAACCTGCAGAAACCCATCCTCAGCATCTTCACTCACCTCCCACTAACACAACCTGCAGAAACCCATCCTCAGCATCTCCACTCACCTTCCAATAACACAACCTGCAGAAACCCTCCTCAGCATCTTCAATAACCTTCCAATAACAAAACTGTAGAGATTCATTCTCAACATCTCCACTCACCTCCCAATAACACAACCTGCAGAAACCCCTTCTCAGCATCTTCACTCACCTCCCAATAACACAACCTGCAGAAACCTATCCTCAGCAACTTCACTCACCTCCCAATAACACAACCTGCAGAAACCCATTCTCAGCATCTTCACTAACCTTCCAATAACATAGTCTGCAGAAAACCATCCTCAGCATCCTCCCTAACCTTCCAATAACACAACATGCCGAAACCCATCCTCAGCATCTCCACTCACCTTCCAATAACAAAACCTGCAGAAACCCTCCTCAGCATCTTCAATAACCTCCCAATTACACAACCTGCAGAAACCCATCCTCAGCATCTCCACTCACCTCCCAATAACACAACCTGCAGAAAACAATCCTCAGCATCTTCACTAACCTTCCAATAACACAACCTGCAGAAACGCATTCTCAGCATCTTGACTCACCTTCCAAAAACACAACCTGCAGAAACCCATCCTCAGCATCTCAACTCACCTCCCAGTAACATAAGCTGCAGAAACCCATCCTCAGAATCTTCACTAACCTTCCAATAACACGACCTGCAGAAACCCATCCTCCGCATCGCCACTATCCTTCCAATAACACAACCTGCAGAAACCCATCCTCAGCATCTCCATCACCTCCCAATAACACGACCTGCAGAAACCCATTCTCAGCATCTTCACTCACCTCCCAATAACACAACCTGCAGAAAACAATCCTCAGCATCTTCACTAACCTTCCAATAACACAACCTGCAGAAACCTATCCTCAGCAAGTTCACTCACCTCCCAATAACACAACCTGCAGAAACCCATTCTCAGCATCTTCACTAAACTCCCAATAACACAACCTGCAGAAACCCATTATCAGCATCCTCACTCACCTTCCAATAACACAACCTGCAGAAACCCATTCTCAGCATCTTCACTCACCTCCCAATAACACAACCTGCAGAAACACATCCTCTGCATCTCCACTCACCTTCCAATAACACAACCTGCAGAAACCCATCCTCAGCATCCCCAGTCACCTTCCAATAACACAGCCTGCAGAAACCCATCCTCAGCATCTCCACTCACCTCCCAAGAACACAACCTGCAGAAACCCATCCTCAGCATCTTTAATATCCTCCCAAGAACACAACCTGCAGAAACCCATCCTCTGCATCTCCACTAACCTTCCAATAACACAACCTGCAGAAACCCATTCTCAACATCTTCACTCAACTTCCAATAACACAACCTGCAGAAACCCATCCTCAGCATCTCCACTCACCTCCCAATAACACAACCTGCAGCAACACATCCTCAGCATCTGCACTAACCTCCCAATAACACAACCTGCAGAAACCCATCCTCTGCATCTCCACTCACCTTCCAGTAACACAACCTGCAGAAACCCATCCTCATCATCTCCACTCACCTCCCAATAACACAACCTGCAGAAACCCATCCTCATTATCTCCACTCACCCCCCAATAACAACCTGCAGAAACCCATCCTCAGCATCTCTACTGACCTTCCAATGACAGAAACTGCAGAAACCCATCCTCAGCATCTTCACTCACCCCCCAATAACACAACCTGCAGAAACCCATCCTCAGCATCTCCACTCACCTCCCAATAACACAACCTGCAGAAACCCATCCTCAGCATCTCCAATCACCTCCCAATAACACAACCTGCAGAAAACCATCCTCAGCATCTTCACTTACCTTCCAATAGCACAACCTGCAGAAACCCATCCTCAGCATCTCCACTCACCTCCCAATAACACAACCTGCATAAACACATCCTCAGCATCTTCACTCACCTCCCAATAACACAACCTGCAGAAACCCATCCTCAGCATCTCCACTCACCTTCCAATAACACAACCTGCAGAAACCCATCCTCAGCATCTCCACTCACCTCCCAAGAACACAACCTGCAGAAATACATCCTCAGCATCTTTAATATCCCCCCAAGAACACAACCTGCAGAAACCCATCCTCTGCATCTCCACTAACCTTCCAATAACACAACCTGCAGAAACCAATTCTCAACATCTTCACTCACCTTCCAATAACACAACCTGCAGAAACCCATCCTCAGCATCTCCACTCACCACCCAATAACACAACCTGCAGCAACACATCCTCAGCATCTGCACTAACCTCCCAATAACACAATCTGCAGAAACCCATCCTCTGCATCTCCACTCACCTTCCAATAACACAACCTGCAGAAACCCATTCTCATCATCTCCACTCACCTCCCAATAACACAACCTTCAGAAACCCATCCTCAGCATCTCCACTCACCTCCCAATAACACAACCTGCAGAAACCCATCCTCAGCATCTCCACTCACATCCCAATAACACAACCTGCAGAAACCCATCCTCAGCATCTTCACTCACCTCCCACTAACACAACCTGCAGAAACCCATCCTCAGCATCTCCACTCACCTTCCAATAACACAACCTGCAGAAACCCTCCTCAGCATCTTCAATAACCTTCCAATAACAAAACTGTAGAGATTCATTCTCAACATCTCCACTCACCTCCCAATAACGCAACCTGCAGAAACCCCTTCTCAGCATCTTCACTCACCTCCCAATAACACAACCTGCAGAAACCTATCCTCAGCAACTTCACTCACCTCCCAATAACACAACCTGCAGAAACCCATTCTCAGCATCTTCACTAACCTTCCAATAACACAGTCTGCAAAAAACCATCCTCAGAATCCTCCCTAACCTTCCAATAACACAACATGCCGAAACCCATCCTCAGCATCTCCACTCACCTTCCAATAACAAAACCTGCAGAAACCCTCCTCAGCATCTTCAATAACCTCCCAATTACACAACCTGCAGAAACCCATCCTCAGCATCTCCACTCACCTCCCAATAACACAACCTGCAGAATCCATCCTGAGCATCTCCACTTACCTCCCAATAACACAACCTGCAGAAACCCATCCTCAGCATCTCCACTCACCTCCCAATAACACAACCTGCAGAAACCCATCCTCAGCAACTCCACTCACCTCCCAGTAATACAACCTGCATAAACCCATCCGCAGCATCTCCACTCACCTCCCAATAACACAGTCTGCAGAAAACCATCCTCAGCATCTTCCCTAACCTTCCAATAACAAAACCTGCAGAATCTCATCCTCAGCATCTCCACACACCTCCCAATAACACAATCGGCAGAAACCCATCTTATTCATCTCCACTCCCCTCCCAATAACACAGCCTGCAGAAAACCATCCTCAGCATCTACACTCACCTCCCAATAAAACAATCTGCATAAACCCATCCTCAGCATCTCCACTCACCTCCCAATAACACAACCTGCAGAAACCCATCCTCAGCATCTCTACTCACCTCCCGATAACACAACCTGCAGAACCCATCCTCAGCATCTCCACTCACCTCCCAATAACACAATCTGCATAAACCCATCCACAACATATTCACTGACCTTCAAATAACAAAATCTGCAGAACCCCATCCTCAGCATCTTCACTAACCTTCCAATAACACGACCTGCAGAAACCCACCCTCAGCATCTCCATCACCTCCCAATAACACAACCTTCAGAAACCCATTCTCAGCATCTTCACTCACCTCCCAATAACACAACCTGCAGAAAACAATCCTCAGCATCTTCACTAACCTTCCAATAACACAACCTGCAGAAACGCATTCTCAGCATCTTCACTCACCTCCCAATAACACAACCTGCAGAAACCCATTCTCAGCATCTTCACTCACCTTTCAAAAACACAACCTGCAGAAACCCATCCTCAGCATCTCAACTCACCTCCCAGTAACATAACCTGCAGAAACCCATCCTCAGAATCTTCACTAACCTTCCAATAACACGACCTGCAGAAACCCATCCTCCCCATCGCCACTATCCTTCCAATAACACAACCTGCAGAAACCCATCCTCAGCATCTCCATCACCTCCCAATAACACGACCTGCAGAAACCCATTCTCAGCATCTTCACTCACCTCCCAATAACACAACCTGCAGAAAACAATCCTCAGCAAGTTCACTCACCTCCCAATAACACAACCTGCAGAAACCCATTCTCAGCATCTTCACTAACCTTCCAATAACACAACCTGCAGAAACACATTCTCAGCATCTCAACTCACCTCCCAGTAACATAACCTGCAGAAACCCATCCTCAGAATCTTCACTAACCTTCCAATAACACAGTCTGCAGAAAACCATCCTCAGCATCCTCCCTAACCTTCCAATAACACAACATGCCGAAACCCATCCTCAGCATCTCCACTCACCTTCCAATAACAAAACCTGCAGAAACCCTCCTCAGAATCTTCAATAACCTCCCAATTACACAACCTGCAGAAACCCATCCTCAGCATCTCCACTCACCTCCCAATAACACAACCTGCAGAATCCATCCTGAGCATCTCCACTTACCTCCCAATAACACAACCTGCAGAAATCCATCCTCAGCATCTTCACTCACCTTCCAATATAACAACCTGCAGAAACCCATCCTCAGCATCTTCACTCACCTCCCAATAACACAACCTGCAGAAACCCATCCTCAGCATCTCCACTCACCTCCCAATAACGCAATCTGCAGAAACCCATCCTCAGCATCTCCACTCACCTCCCAATAACACAACCTGCAGAAACCCATCCTCAGCATCTCCACTCACCTCCCAATAACACAACCTGCAGAAACCCATCCTCAGCAACTTCACTCACCTCCCAATAACACAACCTGCAGAAACCCATCCTCAGCAACTTCACTCACCTCCCAATAACACAACCTGCAGAAACCCATCCTCAGCATCTCCACTCACCTCCCAATAACACAACCTGCATAAACACATCCTCAGCATCTTCACTCACCTCCCAATAACACAACCTGCAGAAACTCATCCTCAGCATCTCCACTCACCTTCCAATAACACAACCTGCAGAAACCCATCCTCAGCATCTCCACTCACCTCCCAAGAACACAACCTGCAGAAATACATCCTCAGCATCTTTAATATCCCCCCAAGAACACAACCTGCAGAAACCCATCCTCTGCATCTCCACTAACCTTCCAATAACACAACCTGCAGAAACCAATTCTCAACATCTTCACTCACCTTCCAATAACACAACCTGCAGAAACCCATCCTCAGCATCTCCACTCACCACCCAATAACACAACCTGCAGCAACACATCCTCAGCATCTGCACTAACCTCCCAATAACACAACCTGCAGAAACCCATCCTCTGCATCTCCACTCACCTTCCAATAACACAACCTGCAGAAACCCATTCTCATCATCTCCACTCACCTCCCAATAACACAACCTTCAGAAACCCATCCTCAGCATCTCCACTCACATCCCAATAACACAACCTGCAGAAACCCATCCTCAGCATCTTCACTCACCTCCCACTAACACAACCTGCAGAAACCCATCCTCAGCATCTCCACTCACCTTCCAATAACACAACCTGCAGAAACCCTCCTCAGCATCTTCAATAACCTTCCAATAACAAAACTGTAGAGATTCATTCTCAACATCTCCACTCACCTCCCAATAACACAACCTGCAGAAACCCCTTCTCAGCATCTTCACTCACCTCCCAATAACACAACCTGCAGAAACCTATCCTCAGCAACTTCACTCACCTCCCAATAACACAACCTGCAGAAACCCATTCTCAGCATCTTCACTAACCTTCCAATAACATAGTCTGCAGAAAACCATCCTCAGCATCCTCCCTAACCTTCCAATAACACAACATGCCGAAACCCATCCTCAGCATCTCCACTCACCTTCCAATAACAAAACCTGCAGAAACCCTCCTCAGCATCTTCAATAACCTCCCAATTACACAACCTGCAGAAACCCATCCTCAGCATCTCCACTCACCTCCCAATAACACAACCTGCAGAATCCATCCTGAGCATCTCCACTTACCTCCCAATAACACAACCTGCAGAAACCCATCCTCAGCATCTCAACTCACCTCCCAGTAACATAACCTGCAGAAACCCATCCTCAGAATCTTCACTAACCTTCCAATAACACAGTCTGCAGAAAACCATCCTCAGCATCCTCCCTAACCTTCCAATAACACAACATGCCGAAACCCATCCTCAGCATCTCCACTCACCTTCCAATAACAAAACCTGCAGAAACCCTCCTCAGCATCTTCAATAACCTCCCAATTACACAACCTGCAGAAACCCATCCTCAGCATCTCCATCACCTCCCAATAACACAACCTGCAGAAAACAATCCTCAGCATCTTCACTAACCTTCCAATAACACAACCTGCAGAAACGCATTCTCAGCATCTTGACTCACCTTCCAAAAACACAACCTGCAGAAACCCATCCTCAGCATCTCAACTCACCTCCCAGTAACATAAGCTGCAGAAACCCATCCTCAGAATCTTCACTAACCTTCCAATAACACGACCTGCAGAAACCCATCCTCCGCATCGCCACTATCCTTCCAATAACACAACCTGCAGAAACCCATCCTCAGCATCTCCATCACCTCCCAATAACACGACCTGCAGAAACCCATTCTCAGCATCTTCACTCACCTCCCAATAACACAACCTGCAGAAAACAATCCTCAGCATCTTCACTAACCTTCCAATCACACAACCTGCAGAAACCTATCCTCAGCAAGTTCACTCACCTCCCAATAACACAACCTGCAGAAACCCATTCTCAGCATCTTCACTAAACTCCCAATAACACAACCTGCAGAAACCCATTATCAGCATCCTCACTCACCTTCCAATAACACAACCTGCAGAAACCCATTCTCAGCATCTTCACTCACCTCCCAATAACACAACCTGCAGAAACACATCCTCTGCATCTCCACTCACCTTCCAATAACACAACCTGCAGAAACCCATCCTCAGCATCCCCAGTCACCTTCCAATAACACAGCCTGCAGAAACCCATCCTCAGCATCTCCACTCACCTCCCAAGAACACAACCTGCAGAAACCCATCCTCAGCATCTTTAATATCCTCCCAAGAACACAACCTGCAGAAACCCATCCTCTGCATCTCCACTAACCTTCCAATAACACAACCTGCAGAAACCCATTCTCAACATCTTCACTCAACTTCCAATAACACAACCTGCAGAAACCCATCCTCAGCATCTCCACTCACCTCCCAATAACACAACCTGCAGCAACACATCCTCAGCATCTGCACTAACCTCCCAATAACACAACCTGCAGAAACCCATCCTCTGCATCTCCACTCACCTTCCAGTAACACAACCTGCAGAAACCCATCCTCATCATCTCCACTCACCTCCCAATAACACAACCTGCAGAAACCCATCCTCATTATCTCCACTCACCCCCCAATAACAACCTGCAGAAACCCATCCTCAGCATCTCTACTGACCTTCCAATGACAGAAACTGCAGAAACCCATCCTCAGCATCTTCACTCACCCCCCAATAACACAACCTGCAGAAACCCATCCTCAGCATCTCCACTCACCTCCCAATAACACAACCTGCAGAAACCCATCCTCAGCATCTCCAATCACCTCCCAATAACACAACCTGCAGAAAACCATCCTCAGCATCTTCACTTACCTTCCAATAGCACAACCTGCAGAAACCCATCCTCAGCATCTCCACTCACCTCCCAATAACACAACCTGCATAAACACATCCTCAGCATCTTCACTCACCTCCCAATAACACAACCTGCAGAAACCCATCCTCAGCATCTCCACTCACCTTCCAATAACACAACCTGCAGAAACCCATCCTCAGCATCTCCACTCACCTCCCAAGAACACAACCTGCAGAAATACATCCTCAGCATCTTTAATATCCCCCCAAGAACACAACCTGCAGAAACCCATCCTCTGCATCTCCACTAACCTTCCAATAACACAACCTGCAGAAACCAATTCTCAACATCTTCACTCACCTTCCAATAACACAACCTGCAGAAACCCATCCTCAGCATCTCCACTCACCACCCAATAACACAACCTGCAGCAACACATCCTCAGCATCTGCACTAACCTCCCAATAACACAATCTGCAGAAACCCATCCTGTGCATCTCCACTCACCTTCCAATAACACAACCTGCAGAAACCCATTCTCATCATCTCCACTCACCTCCCAATAACACAACCTTCAGAAACCCATCCTCAGCATCTCCACTCACCTCCCAATAACACAACCTGCAGAAACCCATCCTCAGCATCTCCACTCACATCCCAATAACACAACCTGCAGAAACCCATCCTCAGCATCTTCACTCACCTCCCACTAACACAACCTGCAGAAACCCATCCTCAGCATCTCCACTCACCTTCCAATAACACAACCTGCAGAAACCCTCCTCAGCATCTTCAATAACCTTCCAATAACAAAACTGTAGAGATTCATTCTCAACATCTCCACTCACCTCCCAATAACGCAACCTGCAGAAACCCCTTCTCAGCATCTTCACTCACCTCCCAATAACACAACCTGCAGAAACCTATCCTCAGCAACTTCACTCACCTCCCAATAACACAACCTGCAGAAACCCATTCTCAGCATCTTCACTAACCTTCCAATAACACAGTCTGCAAAAAACCATCCTCAGCATCCTCCCTAACCTTCCAATAACACAACATGCCGAAACCCATCCTCAGCATCTCCACTCACCTTCCAATAACAAAACCTGCAGAAACCCTCCTCAGCATCTTCAATAACCTCCCAATTACACAACCTGCAGAAACCCATCCTCAGCATCTCCACTCACCTCCCAATAACACAACCTGCAGAATCCATCCTGAGCATCTCCACTTACCTCCCAATAACACAACCTGCAGAAACCCATCCTCAGCATCTCCACTCACCTCCCAATAACACAACCTGCAGAAACCCATCCTCAGCAACTCCACTCACCTCCCAGTAATACAACCTGCATAAACCCATCCGCAGCATCTCCACTCACCTCCCAATAACACAGTCTGCAGAAAACCATCCTCAGCATCTTCCCTAACCTTCCAATAACAAAACCTGCAGAATCTCATCCTCAGCATCTCCACACACCTCCCAATAACACAATCGGCAGAAACCCATCTTATTCATCTCCACTCCCCTCCCAATAACACAGCCTGCAGAAAACCATCCTCAGCATCTACACTCACCTCCCAATAAAACAATCTGCATAAACCCATCCTCAGCATCTCCACTCACCTCCCAATAACACAACCTGCAGAAACCCATCCTCAGCATCTCTACTCACCTCCCGATAACACAACCTGCAGAACCCATCCTCAGCATCTCCACTCACCTCCCAATAACACAATCTGCATAAACCCATCCACAACATATTCACTGACCTTCAAATAACAAAATCTGCAGAACCCCATCCTCAGCATCTTCACTAACCTTCCAATAACACGACCTGCAGAAACCCACCCTCAGCATCTCCATCACCTCCCAATAACACAACCTTCAGAAACCCATTCTCAGCATCTTCACTCACCTCCCAATAACACAACCTGCAGAAAACAATCCTCAGCATCTTCACTAACCTTCCAATAACACAACCTGCAGAAACGCATTCTCAGCATCTTCACTCACCTCCCAATAACACAACCTGCAGAAACCCATTCTCAGCATCTTCACTCACCTTTCAAAAACACAACCTGCAGAAACCCATCCTCAGCATCTCAACTCACCTCCCAGTAACATAACCTGCAGAAACCCATCCTCAGAATCTTCACTAACCTTCCAATAACACGACCTGCAGAAACCCATCCTCCCCATCGCCACTATCCTTCCAATAACACAACCTGCAGAAACCCATCCTCAGCATCTCCATCACCTCCCAATAACACGACCTGCAGAAACCCATTCTCAGCATCTTCACTCACCTCCCAATAACACAACCTGCAGAAAACAATCCTCAGCAAGTTCACTCACCTCCCAATAACACAACCTGCAGAAACCCATTCTCAGCATCTTCACTAACCTTCCAATAACACAACCTGCAGAAACACATTCTCAGCATCTCAACTCACCTCCCAGTAACATAACCTGCAGAAACCCATCCTCAGAATCTTCACTAACCTTCCAATAACACAGTCTGCAGAAAACCATCCTCAGCATCCTCCCTAACCTTCCAATAACACAACATGCCGAAACCCATCCTCAGCATCTCCACTCACCTTCCAATAACAAAACCTGCAGAAACCCTCCTCAGAATCTTCAATAACCTCCCAATTACACAACCTGCAGAAACCCATCCTCAGCATCTCCACTCACCTCCCAATAACACAACCTGCAGAATCCATCCTGAGCATCTCCACTTACCTCCCAATAACACAACCTGCAGAAATCCATCCTCAGCATCTTCACTCACCTTCCAATATAACAACCTGCAGAAACCCATCCTCAGCATCTTCACTCACCTCCCAATAACACAACCTGCAGAAACCCATCCTCAGCATCTCCACTCACCTCCCAATAACGCAATCTGCAGAAACCCATCCTCAGCATCTCCACTCACCTCCCAATAACACAACCTGCAGAAACCCATCCTCAGCATCTCCACTCACCTCCCAAAAACACAACCTGCAGAAACCCATCCTCAGCAACTTCACTCACCTCCCAATAACACAACCTGCAGAAACCCATCCTCAGCAACTTCACTCACCTCCCAATAACACAACCTGCAGAAACCCATCCTCAGCATCTCCTCTCACCTCCCAATAACACAACCTGCAGAAATCCATCCTCAGCATCTTCACTCACCTCCCAATAACACAACCTGCAGAAACCCATCCTCAGCATCTCCACTCACCTCCCAATAACACAACCTGCAGAAACCCATCCTCAGCAACTCCACTCACCTCCCAGTAACACAACCTGCAGAAACCCATCCTCAGCATCTCCACTCACCTCCCAATAACACAGTCTGCAGAAAACCATCCTCAGCATCTCCACACACCTCCCAATAACACAATCTGCAGAAACCTATCCTCAGCATCTCCACTCACCTTCCCATAACACAACCTGCAGAAACCCATCCTCAGCATCTCCACTCACCTCCCAATAACACAACCTGCAGAAACACATCCTCAGCATCTTCACTACCTCCCAATAACACAACCTGCAGAAACCCATTCTCAGCATCTCCACTCACCTCCCAATAACATAACCTGCAGAAACCCATCCTCAGCATCTCCACTAACCTCCCAATAACAGAACCTGCAGAAACCCATTCTCAGCATCCTCACTCACCTTCCAATAACACAACCTGCAGAAACCCATTCTCAGCATCTTCACTCACCTCGCAATAACACAACCTGCAGAAACACATCCTCTGCATCTCCACTCACCTCCCAATAACACAACCTGCAGAAACACATCCTCTGCATCTTCACTCACCTCCCAATGACACAACCTGCAGCAACACATCCTCAGCATCTCCACTAACCTCCCAATAACACAACCTGCAGAAACCCATCCTCAGCATCCCCAGTCACCTTCCAATAACACAACCTGCAGAAACCCATCCTCAGCATCTCCACTCACCTCCCAAGAACACAACCTGCAGAAACCCATCCTCAGCATCTTTAATATCCTCCCAAGAACACAACCTGCAGAAACCCATCCTCTGCATCTCCACTAACCTTCCAATAACACAACCTGCAGAAACCCATTCTCAACATCTTCACTCACCTTCCAATAACACAACCTGCAGAAACCCATCCTCAGCATCTCCACTCACCTCCCAATAACACAACCTGCAGCAACACTTCCTCAGCATCTGCACTAACCTCCCAATAACACAACCTGCAGAAACCCATCCTCTGCATCTCTACTCACCTTCCAATAACACAACCTGCAAAAACCCATCCTCATCATCTCCACTCACCTCCCAATAACACAACCTGCAGAAACCCATCCTCAGCATCTCCACTCACCTTCCAATAACACAATCTGCAGAAACCCATCCTCAGCATCTTCACTCACCTTCCAATAACACAACCTGCAGAAACCCAACCTCAGCATCTCCACTCACCTCCCAATAACACAACCTGCAGAAACCCATCCTCAGCATCTTCACTAACCTCCCAATAACACAATCTGCAGAAACCCATCGTCAGCATCTCCACTCACCTCCCAATAACACAACCTGCAGAAACCCATCCTCAGCATCTCCACTCCCCTCCCAATAACACAACCTGCAGAAAACAATCCTCAGCATCTTCACTAACCTTCCAATAAAACAACCTGCAGAAACCCATCCTCAGCCTCTTCACTAACCTCCCAATAACACAACCTGCAGAAACCCATCCTCAGCATCTCCACTCACCTCCCAATAACACAACCTGCAGAAATCCATCCTCAGCATCTCCACTCACCTCCCAATAACACAACCTGCAGAAACCCATCCTCAGCATCTTCACTCACCTCCCAATAGCACAACCTGCAGAAACCCATCCTCAGCATCTCCACTCACCTCCCAATAACACAACCAGCAGAAACCCATCCTCAGCATCTCCACTCACCTCCCAATAACAAACCTGCAGAAACCCATCCTCAGCATCTCTACTCACCTCCCAATAACACAACCTGCAGAAACCCATCCTCAGCATCTTCACTAACCTTCCAATAACACAGCCTGCAGAAACCCATCCTCAGCATTTCCACTCACCTCACAATAACACAGTCTGCAGAAAACCATCCTCAGCATCTTCCCTAACCTTTCAATAACAAAACCTGCAGAATCTCATCCTCAGCATCTCCACACACCTCCCAATAACACAATCTGCAGAAACCTATCCTCAGCATCTCCACTCACCTTCCCATAACACAACCTGCAGAAACCCATCCTCAGCATCTCCACTCACCTCCCAATAACACAACCTGCAGAAACACATCCTCTGCATCTTCACTCACCTCCCAATGACACAACCTGCAGCAACACATCCTCAGCATCTCCACTAACCTCCCAATAACACAACTTGCAGAAACCCATCCTCAGCATCCCCAGTCACCTTCCAATAACACAACCTGCAGAAACCCATCCTCAGCATCTCCACTCACCTCCCAAGAACACAACCTGCAGAAACCCATCCTCAGCATCTTTAATATCCTCCAAAGAACACAACCTGCAGAAACCCATCCTCTGCATCTCCACTAACCTTCCAATAACACAACCTGCAGAAACCCATTCTTAACATCTTCACTCACCTTCCAATAACACAACCTGCAGAAACCCATCCTCAGCATCTGCACTAACCTCCCAATAACACAACCTGCAGAAACCCATCCTCTGCATTTCCACTCAACTTCCAATAACACAACCTGCAGAAACCCATCCTCATCATCTCCACTCACCTCCCAATAACACAACCTGCAGAAACCCATCCTCAGCATCTCCACTCACCTTCCAATAACACAATCTGCAGAAACCCATCCTCAGCATCTTCACTCACCTTCCAATAACACAACCTGCAGAAACCCATCCTCAGCATCTCCACTCACCTCCCAATAACACAACCTGCAGAAACCCATCCTCAGCATCTCCACTCACCTCCCAATAACACAACCTGCAGAAAACAATCCTCAGCATCTTCACTAACCTTCCAATAACACAACCTGCAGAAACCCATTCTCAGCATCTCCACTAACCTTCCAATAACACAACCTGCAGAAACCCATCCTCAGTATCTCCACTCACCGCCCAATAACACAACCTGCAGAAACCCTTCCTCAGCATCTCTTCTGACCTTCCAATGACAGAACCTGCAGAAACCCATCCTCAGCATCTTCACTCACCCCCCAATAACACAACCTGCAGAAACCCATCCTCAGCATCTCCACTCACCTCCCAATAACACAACCTGCAGAAACCCATCCTCAGCATCTCCACTCACCTCCCAATAACACAACCTGCAGAAAACCATCCTCAGCATCTTCACTAACCTTCCAATAGCACAACCTGCAGAAACCCATCCTCAGCATCTTCACTCACCTCCCAATAACACAACCTGCAGAAACCCATCCTCAGCATCTCCACTCACCTCCCAATAACACAACCTGCAGAAACCCATCCTCAGCATCTCCACTCACCTCCCAACAACACAACCTGCAGAAACCCATCCTCAGCATCTTCACTAACCTTCCAATAACACAACCTGCAGAAACCCATCCCCAGCGTCTCCACTCACCTTCCAATAACACAACCTGCAAACACCCATCCTCAGCATCTTCACTCACCCCCCAATAACACAACCTGCAGAAACCCATCCTCAGCATCTTCACTAACCTTCCAATAGCACAACCTGCAGAAACCCATCCTCAGCATCTTCACTCAACTCCCAATAACACAACCTGCAGAAACCCATCCTCAGCATCTTCACTCACCTCCCAATGACACAACCTTCAGAAACCCATCCTCAGCATCTCCACTCACCTCCCAATAACACAACCTGCAGAAACCCATCCTCAGCATCTCCACTCACCTCCCAATAACACAACCTGCAGAAACCCATCCTCAGCATCTCCACTATCCTCCCAATAACACAACCTTCAGAAACCCATCCTCAGCATCTTCCCTAACCTTCCAATAACACAACCTGCAGAAACCCATCCTCAGCATCTTCACTAACCTTCCAATAACACAACCTGCAGAAACCCATCCTCAGCATCTTCCCTAACTTTCTAATAAAACAACCTGCAGAAACCCATCCTCATCATCTCCACTCACCTCCCAATAACACAATCTGCATAAACCCATCCTCAGCATCTCCACTCACCTCCCAATAACACAACCTGCAGAAACCCATCCTCAGCATCTCTACTCACCTCCCAATAACACAACCTGCAGAACCCATCCTCAGCATCTCCACTCACCTCCCAATAACACAATCTGCATAAATCCATCCACAACATATTCACTGACTTTCCAATAACAAAACCTGCAGAACCCCATCCTCAGCATCTTCACTAACCTTCCAATAACACGACCTGCAGAAACCCATCCTCAGCATCTCCATCACCTCCCAATAACACGACCTGCAGAAACCCATTCTCAGCATCTTCACTCACCTCCCAATAACACTACCTGCAGAAAACAATCCTCAGCATCTTCACTAACCTCCCAATAACACAACCTGCAGAAACGCATTCTCAGCATCTTCACTCACCTCCCAATAACACAACCTGCAGAAACCCATTCTCAGCATCTTCACTAACCTTCCAAAAACACAACCTGCAGAAACCCATCCTCAGCATCTCAACTCACCTCCCAGTAACATAACCTGCAGAAACCCATCCTCAGAATCTTCACTAACCTTCCAATAACACGACCTGCAGAAACCCATCCTCCGCATCGCCACTATCCTTCCAATAACACAACCTGCAGAAACCCATCCTCAGCATCTCCATCACCTCCCAATAACACGACCTGCAGAAACACATTCTCACCATCTTCACTCACCTCCCAATAACACAACCTGCAGAAAACAATCCTCAGCATCTTCACTAACCTTCCAATAACACAACCTGCAGAAACCTATCCTCAGCAAGTTCACTCACCTCCCAATAACACAACCTGCAGAACCCATTCTCAGCATCTTCACGAACCTTCCAATAACACAACCTGCAGAAACCCATCCTCAGCATCTCAACTCACCTCCCAGTAACATAACCTGCAGAAACCCATCCTCAGAATCTTCACTAACCTTCCAATAACACAGTCTGCTGAAAACCATCCTCAGCATCCTCCCTAACCTTCCAATAACACAACATGACGAAACCCATCCTCAGCATCTCCACTCACCTTCCAATAACAAAACCTGCAGAAACCCTCCTCAGCATCTTCAATAAGCTCCCAATTACACAACCTGCAGTAACCCATCCTCAGCATCTCCACTCACCTCCCAATAACACAACCTGCAGAATCCATCCTGAGCATCTCCACTCACCTCCCAATAACACAACCTGCAGAAACCCATCCTCAGCATCTCCACTCACCTCCCAACAACACAACCTGCAGAAACCCATCCTCAGCATCTTCACTAACCTTCCAATAACACAACCTGCAGAAACCCATCGCCAGCGTCTCCACTCACCTTCCAATAACACAACCTGCAGACACCCATCCTCAGCATCTTCACTCACCCCCCAATAACACAACCTGCAGAAACCCATCCTCAGCATCTTCACTAACCTTCCAATAGCACAACCTGCAGAAACCCATCCTCAGCATCTTCACTCAACTCCCAATAACACAACCTGCAGAAACCCATCCTCAGCATCTTCACTCATCTCCCAATGACACAACCTTCAGAAACCCATCCTCAGCATCTCCACTCACCTCCCAATAACACAACCTGCAGAAACCCATCCTCAGCATCTCCACTCACCTCCCAATAACACAACCTGCAGAAACCCATCCTCAGCATCTCCACTATCCTCCCAATAACACAACCTTCAGAAACCCATCCTCAGCATCTTCCCTAACCTTCCAATAACACAACCTGCAGAAACCCATCCTCAGCATCTTCACTAACCTTCCAATAACACAACCTGCAGAAACCCATCCTCAGCATCTCCACTCACCTCCCAATAACACAATCTGCATAAACCCATCCTCAGCATCTCCACTCACCTCCCAATAACACAACCTGCAGAAACCCATCCTCAGCATCTCTACTCACCTCCCAATAACACAACCTGCAGAACCCATCCTCAGCATCTCCACTCACCTCCCAATAACACAATCTGCATAAATCCATCCACAACATATTCACTGACCTTCCAATAACAAAACCTGCAGAACCCCATCCTCAGCATCTTCACTAACCTTCCAATAACACGACCTGCAGAAACCCATCCTCAGCATCTCCATCACCTCCCAATAACACGACCTGCAGAAACGCATTCTCAGCATCTTCACTCACCTCCCAATAACACAACCTGCAGAAACCCATTCTCAGCATCTTCACTAACCTTCCAAAAACACAACCTGCAGAAACCCATCCTCAGCATCTCAACTCACCTCCCAGTAACATAACCTGCAGAAACCCATCCTCAGAATCTTCACTAACCTTCCAATAACACGACCTGCAGAAACCCATCCTCCGCATCGCCACTATCCTTCCAATAACACAACCTGCAGAAACCCATCCTCAGCATCTCCATCACCTCCCAATAACACGACCTGCAGAAACACCTTCTCACCATCTTCACTCACCTCCTAATAACACAACCTGCAGAAAACAATCCTCAGCATCTTCACTAACCTTCCAATAACACAACCTGCAGAAACCTATCCTCAGCAAGTTCACTCACCTCCCAATAACACAACCTGCAGAAACCCATTCTCAGCATCTCAACTCACCTCCCAGTAACATAACCTGCAGAAACCCATCCTCAGAATCTTCACTAACCTTCCAATAACACAGTCTGCAGAAAACCATCCTCAGCATCCTCCCTAACCTTCCAATAACACAACATGACGAAACCCATCCTCAGCATCTCCACTCACCTTCCAATAACAAAACCTGCAGAAACCCTCCTCAGCATCTTCAATAACCTCCCAATTACACAACCTGCAGTAACCCATCCTCAGCATCTCCACTCACCTCCCAATAACACAACCTGCAGAATCCATCCTGAGCATCTCCACTTACCTCCCAATAACACAACCTGCAGAAACCCATCCGCAGCATCTTCACTCACCTTCCAATATAACAACCTGCAGAAACCCATGCTCAGCATCTTCACTCACCTCCCAATAACACAACCTGCAGAAACCCATCCTCAGCATCTCCACTCACCTCCCAATAACGCAACCTGCAGAAACCCATCCTCAGCATCTCCACTCACCTCCCAATAACACAACCTGCAGAAACCCATCCTCAGCATCTTCACTCACCTCCCAATAACACAACCTGCAGAAACCCATCCTCAGCATCTCCACTCACCTCCCAATAACACAACCTGCAGAAACCCATCCTCAGCAACTCCACTCACCTCCCAGTAACACAATCTGCAGAAACCTATCCTCAGCATCTCCACTCACCTTCCCATAACACAACTTGCAGAAACCCATCCTCAGCATCTCCACTCACCTCCCAATAACACAACCTGCAGAAACACATCCTCAGCATCTTCAATACCTCCCAATAACGCAACCTGCAGAAACCCATCCTCAGCATCTCCACTCACCTCCCAATAACACAACCTGCAGAAACCCATCCTCAGCCTCTCCTCTCACCTCCCAATAACACAACCTGCAGAAACCCATCCTCAGCATCTTCACTCACCTCCCAATAACACAACCTGCAGAAACACATCCTCAGCATCTCCACTCACCTCCCAATAACACAACCTGCAGAAACCCATCTTCAGCAACTCCACTCACCTCCCAGTAACACAATCTGCAGAAACCTATCCTCAGCATCTCCACTCACCTTCCCATAACACAACCTGCAGAAACCCATCCTCAGCATCTCCACTCACCTCCCAATAACACAACCTGCAGAAACACATCCTCAGCATCTTCAATACCTCCCAATAACACAACCTGCAGAAACCCATCCTCAGCATCTCTACTCACCTCCCAATAACATAACCTGCAGAAACCCATCCTCAGAATCTCCACTAACCTCCCAATAACACAACCTGCTGAAACCCATTCTCAGCATCCTCACTCACCTTCCAATAACACAACCTGCAGAAACCCATTCTCAGCATCTTCACTCTCGTCCCAATGACACAACCTGCAGCAACACATCCTCAGCATCTCCACTAACCTCCCAATAACACAACCTGCAGAAACCCATCCTCAGCATCCCCAGTCACCTTCCAATAACACAACCTGCAGAAACCCATCCTCAGCATCTCCACTCACCTCCCAAGAACACAACCTGCAGAAACCCATCCTCAGCATCTTTAATATCCTCCCAAGAACACAACCTGCAGAAACCCATCCTCTGCATCTCCACTAACCTTCCAATAACACAACCTGCAGAAACCCATTCTCAACATCTTCACTCACCTTCCAATAACACAACCTGCAGAAGCCCATCCTCAGCATCTCCACTCACCTCCCAATAACACAACCTGCAACAACACATCCTCAGCATCTGCACTAACCTTCCAATAACACGACCTTCAGAAACCCATCCTCAGCATCTCCATCACCTCCCAATAACACGACCTGCAGAAACCCATTCTCAGCATCTTCACTCACCTCCCAATAACACAACCTGCAGAAAACAATCCTCAGCATCTTCACTAACCTTCCAATAACACAACCTGCAGAAACGCATTCTCAGCATCTTCACTCACCTCCCAATAACACAACCTGCAGAAACCCATTCTCAGCATCTTCACTAACCTTCCAAAAACACAACCTGCAGAAACCCATCCTCAGCATCTCAACTCACCTCCCAGTAACATAACCTGCAGAAACCCATCCTCAGAATCGTCACTAACCTTCCAATAACACGACCTGCAGAAACCCATCCTCCGCTTTGCCACTATCCTTCCAATAACACAACCTGCAGAAACCCATCCTCAGCATCTCCATCACCTCCCAATAACACGACCTGCAGAAACACATTCTCAGCATCTTCACTCACCTCCCAATAACACAACCTGCAGAAAACAATCCTCAGCATCTTCACTAACCTTCCAATAACACAACCTGCAGAAACTTATCCTCAGCAAGTTCACTCACCTCCCAATAACACAACCTGCAGAAACCCATTCTCAGCATCTTCACTAACCTTCCAATAACACAACCTGCAGAAACCCATCCTCAGCATCTCAACTCACCTCCCAGTAACATAACCTGCAGAAACCCATCCTCAGAATCTTCACTAACCTTCCAAGAACACAGTCTGCAGAAAACCATCCTCAGCATCCTCCCTAACCTTCCAATAACACAACATGACGAAACCCATCCTCAGCATCTCCACTCACCTTCCAATAACAAAACCTGCAGAAACCCTCCTCAGCATCTTCAATAACCTCCCAATTACACAACCTGCAGTAACCCATCCTCAGCATCTCCACTCACCTCCCAATAACACAACCTTCAGAATCCATCCTGAGCATCTACACTTACCTCCCTATAACACAACCTGCAGAAACCCAACCGCAGCATCTTCACTCACCTTCCAATATAACAACCTGCAGAAACCCATCCTCAGCATCTTCACTCACCTCCCAATAACACAACCTGCAGAAACCCATCCTCAGCATCTCCACTCACCTCCCAATAACACAACCTGCAGAAACCCATCCTCAGCAACTCCACTCACCTCCCAATAACGCAACCTGCAGAAACCCATCCTCAGCATCTCCACTCACCTCCCAATAACACAACCTGCAGAAACCCATCCTCAGCATCTCCTCTCACCTCCCAATAACACAACCTGCAGAAACCCATCCTCAGCATCTTCACTCACCTCCCAATAACACAACCTGCAGAAACCCATCCTCAGCAACTCCACTCACCTCCCAGTAACACAACCTACAGAAACCCATCCTCAGCATCTCCACTCACCTCCCAAAAACACAGTCTGCAGAAAACTATCCTGAGTATCCTCACTCACCTTCCAATAACACAACCTGCAGAAACCCATTCTGAGCATCTTCACTCAACTCCCAATAACACAACCTGCAGAAACACATCCTCTGCATCTCCACTCACCTCCCAATAACACAACCTGCAGAAACACATCCTCTGCATCTTCACTCAACTCCCAATGACACAACCTGCAGCAACACATCCTCAGCATCTCCACTAACCTCCCAATAACACAACCTGCAGAAACCCATCCTCAGCATCCCCAGTCACCTTCCAATAACACAACCTGCAGAAACCCATCCTCAGCATCTCCACTCACCTCCCAAGAACACAACCTGCAGAAACCCATCCTCAGCATCTTTAATATCCTCCCAAGAACACAACCTGCAGAAACCCATCCTCTGCATCTCCACTAACCTTCCAATAACACAACCTGCAGAAACCCATTCTCAAAATTTTCACTCACCTTCCAATAACACAACCTGCAGAAGCCCATCCTCAGCATCTCCACTTACCTCCCAATAACACAACCTGCAGCAACACATCCTCAGCATCTGCACTAACCTCCCAATAACACAACCTGCAGAAACCCATCCTCTGCACCTCCACTCACCTTCCAATAACACAACCTGCAGAAACCCATCCTCATCATCACCACTCACCTCCCAATAACGCAACCTGCAGAAATCCATCCTCAGCATCTCCACTCACCTTCCAATAACACAATCTGCTGAAACCCATCCTCAGCATCTTCACTCATCTTCCAATAACACAACCTGCAGAAACCCATTCTCAGCATCTCCACTAACCTTCCAATAACACAACCTGCAGAAACCCATCCTCAGTATCTCCACTCACCCCCCAATAACACAACCTGCAGAAACCCATCCTCAGCATCTCTACTGACCTTCCAATGACAGGACCTGCAGAAACCCATCCTCAGCATCTTCACTCACCCCCCAATAACACAACCTGCAGGAACCCATCCTCAGCATCTCCACTCACCTCCCAATAACACAACCTGCAGAAACCCATCCTCAGCATCTCCACTCACCTCCCAGTAACATAACCTGCAGAAACCCATCCTCAGAATCTTCACTAACCTTCCAATAACACGACCTGCAGAAACCCATCCTCCGCATCGCCACTATCCTTCCAATAACACAACCTGCAGAAACCCATCCTCAGCATCTCCATCACCTTCCAATAACACGACCTGCAGAAACCCATTCTCAGCATGTTCACTCACCTCCCAAGAACACAACCTGCAGAAACCCATTCTCAGCATCTCCACTCACCTTCCAATAACACAACCTGCAGAAACCCATCCTCAGCATCTCAACTCACCTCCCAGTAACATAACCTGCAGAAACCCATCCTCAGAATCGTCAGTAACCTTCCAATAACACGACCTGCAGAAACCCATCCTCCGCATCGCCACTATCCTTCCAATAACACAACCTGCAGAAACCCATCCTCAGCATCTCCATCACCTCCCAATAACACGACCTGCAGAAACCCATTCTCAGCATCTTCACTCACCTCCCAATAACACTACCTGCAGAAAACAATCCTCAGCATCTTCACTAACCTTCCAATAACACAACCTGCAGAAACCTATCCTCAGCAAGTTCACTCACCTCCCAATAACACAACCTGCAGAAACCCATTCTCAGCATCTTCACTAACCTCCCAATAACACAACCTGCAGAAACCCATTATCAGCATCCTCACTCACCTTCCAATAACACAACCTGCAGAAACCCATTCTCAGCATCTTCACTCACCTCCCAATAACACAACCTGCAGAAACACATCCTCTGCATCTCCACTCACCTCCCAATAACACAACCTGCAGAAACACATCCTCTGCATCTTCACTCACCTCCCAATAACACAACCTGCAGCAACACATCCTCAGCATCTCCACTAACCTCCCAATAACACAACCTGCAGAAACCCATCCTCAGCATCACCAGTCACCTTCCAATAACACAGCCTGCAGAAACCCATCCTCAGCATCTCCACTCACCTCCCAAGAACACAACCTGCAGAAACCCATCCTCAGCATTTTTAATATCCTCCCAAGAACACAACCTGCAGAAACCCATCCTCTGCATCTCCACTAACCTTCCAATAACACAACCTGCAGAAACCCATCCTCAGCATCTCCACTCACCTCCCAATAACACAACCTGCAGCAACACATCCTCAGCATCTGCACTAACCTCCCAATAACACAACCTGCAGAAACCCATCCTCTGCATCTCCACTCACCTTCCAGTAACACAACCTGCAGAAACCCATCCTCATCATCTCCACTCACCTCCCAATAACACAACCTGCAGAAACCCATCCTCATTATCTCCACTCACCCCCCAATAACAACCTGCAGAAACCCATCCTCAGCATCTCTACTGACCTTCCAATGACAGAAACTGCAGAAACCCATCCTCAGCATCTTCACTACCCCCCAATAACACAACCTGCAGATACCCATCCTCAGCATCTCCACTCACCTCCCAATAACACAACCTGCAGAAACCCATCCTCAGCATCTCCAATCACCTCCCAATAACACAACATGCAGAAAACCATCCTCAGCATCTTCACTAACCTTCCAATAGCACAACCTGCAGAAACCCATCCTCAGCATCTCCACTCACCTCCCAATAACACAACCTGCAGAAACACATCCTCAGCATCTTCACTAACCTCCCAATAACACAGCCTGCAGAAACCCATCCTCAGCATCTCCACTTACCTCCCAATAACATAACCTGCAGAAACCCATCCTCAGCATCTCCACTAACCTCCCAATAACACAACCTGCAGAAACCCATCCTCAGCATCTCCACTCACCTTCCAATAACACAACCTGCAGAAACCCTCCTCAGCATCTTCAATAACCTTCCAATAACAAAACTGTAGAGATTCATTCTCAACATCTCCACTCACCTCCCAATAACACAACCTGCAGAAACCCCTTCTCAGCATCTTCACTCACCTCCCAATAACACAACCTGCAGAAACCTATCCTCAGCAACTTCACTCACCTCCCAATAACACAACCTGCAGAAACACATTCTCAGCATCTTCACTAACCTTCCAATAACACAACCTGCAGAAACCCATCCTCATCATCTCAACTCACCTCCCAGTAACATAACCTGCAGAAACCCATCCTCAGAATATTCACTAACCTTCCAATAACACAGTCTGCAGAAAACCATCCTCAGCATCCTCCCTAACCTTCCAATAACACAACATGCCGAAACCCATCCTCAGCATCTCCACTCACCTCCCAGTAACATAACCTGCAGAAACCCATCCTCAGAATCTTCACTAACCTTCCAATAACACGACCTGCAGAAACCCATCCTCCGCATCGCCACTATCCTTCCAATAACACAACCTGCAGAAACCCATCCTCAGCATCTCCATCACCTTCCAATAACACGACCTGCAGAAACCCATTCTCAGCATGTTCACTCACCTCCCAAGAACACAACCTGCAGAAACCCATTCTCAGCATCTCCACTCACCTTCCAATAACACAACCTGCAGAAACCCATCCTCAGCATCTCAACTCACCTCCCAGTAACATAACCTGCAGAAACCCATCCTCAGAATCGTCAGTAACCTTCCAATAACACGACCTGCAGAAACCCATCCTCCGCATCGCCACTATCCTTCCAATAACACAACCTGCAGAAACCCATCCTCAGCATCTCCATCACCTCCCAATAACACGACCTGCAGAAACCCATTCTCAGCATCTTCACTCACCTCCCAATAACACTACCTGCAGAAAACAATCCTCAGCATCTTCACTAACCTTCCAATAACACAACCTGCAGAAACCTATCCTCAGCAAGTTCACTCACCTCCCAATAACACAACCTGCAGAAACCCATTCTCAGCATCTTCACTAACCTCCCAATAACACAACCTGCAGAAACCCATTATCAGCATCCTCACTCACCTTCCAATAACACAACCTGCAGAAACCCATTCTCAGCATCTTCACTCACCTCCCAATAACACAACCTGCAGAAACACATCCTCTGCATCTCCACTCACCTCCCAATAACACAACCTGCAGAAACACATCCTCTGCATCTTCACTCACCTCCCAATAACACAACCTGCAGCAACACATCCTCAGCATCTCCACTAACCTCCCAATAACACAACCTGCAGAAACCCATCCTCAGCATCACCAGTCACCTTCCAATAACACAGCCTGCAGAAACCCATCCTCAGCATCTCCACTCACCTCCCAAGAACACAACCTGCAGAAACCCATCCTCAGCATTTTTAATATCCTCCCAAGAACACAACCTGCAGAAACCCATCCTCTGCATCTCCACTAACCTTCCAATAACACAACCTGCAGAAACCCATCCTCAGCATCTCCACTCACCTCCCAATAACACAACCTGCAGCAACACATCCTCAGCATCTGCACTAACCTCCCAATAACACAACCTGCAGAAACCCATCCTCTGCATCTCCACTCACCTTCCAGTAACACAACCTGCAGAAACCCATCCTCATCATCTCCACTCACCTCCCAATAACACAACCTGCAGAAACCCATCCTCATTATCTCCACTCACCCCCCAATAACAACCTGCAGAAACCCATCCTCAGCATCTCTACTGACCTTCCAATGACAGAAACTGCAGAAACCCATCCTCAGCATCTTCACTACCCCCCAATAACACAACCTGCAGATACCCATCCTCAGCATCTCCACTCACCTCCCAATAACACAACCTGCAGAAACCCATCCTCAGCATCTCCAATCACCTCCCAATAACACAACATGCAGAAAACCATCCTCAGCATCTTCACTAACCTTCCAATAGCACAACCTGCAGAAACCCATCCTCAGCATCTCCACTCACCTCCCAATAACACAACCTGCAGAAACACATCCTCAGCATCTTCACTAACCTCCCAATAACACAGCCTGCAGAAACCCATCCTCAGCATCTCCACTTACCTCCCAATAACATAACCTGCAGAAACCCATCCTCAGCATCTCCACTAACCTCCCAATAACACAACCTGCAGAAACCCATCCTCAGCATCTCCACTCACCTTCCAATAACACAACCTGCAGAAACCCTCCTCAGCATCTTCAATAACCTTCCAATAACAAAACTGTAGAGATTCATTCTCAACATCTCCACTCACCTCCCAATAACACAACCTGCAGAAACCCCTTCTCAGCATCTTCACTCACCTCCCAATAACACAACCTGCAGAAACCTATCCTCAGCAACTTCACTCACCTCCCAATAACACAACCTGCAGAAACACATTCTCAGCATCTTCACTAACCTTCCAATAACACAACCTGCAGAAACCCATCCTCATCATCTCAACTCACCTCCCAGTAACATAACCTGCAGAAACCCATCCTCAGAATATTCACTAACCTTCCAATAACACAGTCTGCAGAAAACCATCCTCAGCATCCTCCCTAACCTTCCAATAACACAACATGCCGAAACCCATTCTCAGCATCTCCACTCACCTTCCAATAACAAAACCTGCAGAAACCCTCCTCAGCATCTTCAATAACCTCCCAATTACACAACCTGCAGAGACCCATCCTCAGCATCTCCACTCACCTCCCAATAACACAACCTGCAGAATCCATCCTGAGCATCTCCACTTACCTCCCAATAACACAACCTGCAGAAACCCATCCTCAGCATCTTCACTCACCTCCCAATAACACAACCTGCAGAAACCCATCCTCAGCATCTCCACTCACCTCCCAATAACACAACCTGCAGAAACCCATCCTCAGCAACTCCACTCACCTCCCAGTAACACAACCTACAGAAACCCATCCTCAGCATCTCCACTCACCTCCCAAAAACACAGTCTGCAGAAAACTATCCTCAGTATCCTCACTCACCTTCCAATAACACAACCTGCAGAAACCCATTCTGAGCATCTTCACTCAACTCCCAATAACACAACCTGCAGAAACACATCCTCTGCATCTCCACTCACCTCCCAATAACACAACCTGCAGAAACACATCCTCTGCATCTTCACTCAACTCCCAATGACACAACCTGCAGCAACACATCCTCAGCATCTCCACTAACCTCCCAATAACACAACCTGCAGAAACCCATCCTCAGCATCCCCAGTCACCTTCCAATAACACAACCTGCAGAAACCCATCCTCAGCATCTCCACTCACCTCCCAAGAACACAACCTGCAGAAACCCATCCTCAGCATCTTTAATATCCTCCCAAGAACACAACCTGCAGAAACCCATCCTCTGCATCTCCACTAACCTTCCAATAACACAACCTGCAGAAACCCATTCTCAAAATTTTCACTCACCTTCCAATAACACAACCTGCAGAAGCCCATCCTCAGCATCTCCACTTACCTCCCAATAACACAACCTGCAGCAACACATCCTCAGCATCTGCACTAACCTCCCAATAACACAACCTGCAGAAACCCATCCTCTGCACCTCCACTCACCTTCCAATAACACAACCTGCAGAAACCCATCCTCATCATCTCCACTCACCTCCCAATAACGCAACCTGCAGAAATCCATCCTCAGCATCTCCACTCACCTTCCAATAACACAATCTGCTGAAACCCATCCTCAGCATCTTCACTCATCTTCCAATAACACAACCTGCAGAAACCCATTCTCAGCATCTCCACTAACCTTCCAATAACACAACCTGCAGAAACCCATCCTCAGTATCTCCACTCACCCCCCAATAACACAACCTGCAGAAACCCATCCTCAGCATCTCTACTGACCTTCCAATGACAGGACCTGCAGAAACCCATCCTCAGCATCTTCACTCACCCCCCAATAACACAACCTGCAGGAACCCATCCTCAGCATCTCCACTCACCTCCCAATAACACAACCTGCAGAAACCCATCCTCAGCATCTCCACTCACCTCCCAGTAACATAACCTGCAGAAACCCATCCTCAGAATCTTCACTAACCTTCCAATAACACGACCTGCAGAAACCCATCCTCCGCATCGCCACTATCCTTCCAATAACACAACCTGCAGAAACCCATCCTCAGCATCTCCATCACCTTCCAATAACACGACCTGCAGAAACCCATTCTCAGCATCTTCACTCACCTCCCAAGAACACAACCTGCAGAAACCCATTCTCAGCATCTCCACTCACCTTCCAATAACACAACCTGCAGAAACCCATCCTCAGCATCTCAACTCACCTCCCAGTAACATAACCTGCAGAAACCCATCCTCAGAATCGTCAGTAACCTTCCAATAACACGACCTGCAGAAACCCATCCTCCGCATCGCCACTATCCTTCCAATAACACAACCTGCAGAAACCCATCCTCAGCATCTCCATCACCTCCCAATAACACGACCTGCAGAAACCCATTCTCAGCATCTTCACTCACCTCCCAATAACACTACCTGCAGAAAACAATCCTCAGCATCTTCACTAACCTTCCAATAACACAACCTGCAGAAACCTATCCTCAGCAAGTTCACTCACCTCCCAATAACACAACCTGCAGAAACCCATTCTCAGCATCTTCACTAACCTCCCAATAACACAACCTGCAGAAACCCATTATCAGCATCCTCACTCACCTTCCAATAACACAACCTGCAGAAACCCATTCTCAGCATCTTCACTCACCTCCCAATAACACAACCTGCAGAAACACATCCTCTGCATCTCCACTCACCTCCCAATAACACAACCTGCAGAAACACATCCTCTGCATCTTCACTCACCTCCCAATAACACAACCTGCAGCAACACATCCTCAGCATCTCCACTAACCTCCCAATAACACAACCTGCAGAAACCCATCCTCAGCATCACCAGTCACCTTCCAATAACACAGCCTGCAGAAACCCATCCTCAGCATCTCCACTCACCTCCCAAGAACACAACCTGCAGAAACCCATCCTCAGCATTTTTAATATCCTCCCAAGAACACAACCTGCAGAAACCCATCCTCTGCATCTCCGCTAACCTTCCAATAACACAACCTGCAGAAACCCATTCTCAACATCTTCACTCACCTTCCAATAACACAACCTGCAGAAACCCATCCTCAGCATCTCCACTCACCTCCCAATAACACAACCTGCAGCAACACATCCTCAGCATCTGCACTAACCTCCCAATAACACAACCTGCAGAAACCCATCCTCTGCATCTCCACTCACCTTCCAGTAACACAACCTGCAGAAACCCATCCTCATCATCTCCACTCACCTCCCAATAACACAACCTGCAGAAACCCATCCTCATTATCTCCACTCACCCCCCAATAACAACCTGCAGAAACCCATCCTCAGCATCTCTACTGACCTTCCAATGACAGAAACTGCAGAAACCCATCCTCAGCATCTTCACTACCCCCCAATAACACAACCTGCAGATACCCATCCTCAGCATCTCCACTCACCTCCCAATAACACAACCTGCAGAAACCCATCCTCAGCATCTCCAATCACCTCCCAATAACACAACATGCAGAAAACCATCCTCAGCATCTTCACTAACCTTCCAATAGCACAACCTGCAGAAACCCATCCTCAGCATCTCCACTCACCTCCCAATAACACAACCTGCAGAAACACATCCTCAGCATCTTCACTAACCTCCCAATAACACAGCCTGCAGAAACCCATCCTCAGCATCTCCACTTACCTCCCAATAACATAACCTGCAGAAACCCATCCTCAGCATCTCCACTAACCTCCCAATAACACAACCTGCAGAAACCCATCCTCAGCATCTCCACTCACCTTCCAATAACACAACCTGCAGAAACCCTCCTCAGCATCTTCAATAACCTTCCAATAACAAAACTGTAGAGATTCATTCTCAACATCTCCACTCACCTCCCAATAACACAACCTGCAGAAACCCCTTCTCAGCATCTTCACTCACCTCCCAATAACACAACCTGCAGAAACCTATCCTCAGCAACTTCACTCACCTCCCAATAACACAACCTGCAGAAACACATTCTCAGCATCTTCACTAACCTTCCAATAACACAACCTGCAGAAACCCATCCTCATCATCTCAACTCACCTCCCAGTAACATAACCTGCAGAAACCCATCCTCAGAATATTCACTAACCTTCCAATAACACAGTCTGCAGAAAACCATCCTCAGCATCCTCCCTAACCTTCCAATAACACAACATGCCGAAACCCATTCTCAGCATCTCCACTCACCTTCCAATAACAAAACCTGCAGAAACCCTCCTCAGCATCTTCAATAACCTCCCAATTACACAACCTGCAGAGACCCATCCTCAGCATCTCCACTCACCTCCCAATAACACAACCTGCAGAATCCATCCTGAGCATCTCCACTTACCTCCCAATAACACAACCTGCAGAAACCCATCCTCAGCATCTTCACTCACCTTCCAATAAAACTACCTGCAAAAACCCATCCTCAGCATCTTCACTCACCTCCCAATAACACAACCTGCAGAAACCCATCCTCAGCATCTCCACTCACCTCCCAATAACACAACCTGCAGAAACCCATCCTCAGCAACTCCACTCACCTCCCAGTAATACAACCTGCAGAAACCCATCCACAGCATCTCCACTCACCTCCCAATAACACAGTCTGCAGAAAACCATCCTCAGCATCTTCCCTAACCTTCCAATAACAAAACCTGCAGAATCTCATCCTCAGCATCTCCACACACCTCCCAATAACACAATCTGCAGAAACCTATCCTCAGCATCTCCACTCACCTTCCCATAACAAAACCTGCAGAAACCCATCCTCAGCATCTCCACTCACCTCCCAATAACACAACCTGCAGAAAACCAACCTCAGCATCTTCCCTAACCTTCCAATAACACAACCTGCAGAAACCCATCCTCAGCATCTTCACTAACCTTCCAATAACACAATCTGCAGAAACACATCCTCAGCATCTCCACTCACCTCCCAATAACACAACCTGCAGAAACACATCCTCTGCATCTTCACTCAAATCCCAATAACACAACCTGCAGCAACACATCCTCAACATCTCCACTAACCTCCCAATAACACAACCTGCAGAAACCCATTCTCAGCATCACCAGTCACCTTCCAATAACACAGCCTGCAGAAACCCATCCTCAGCATCTCCACTCACCTCCCAAGAACACAACCTGCAGAAACCCATCCTCAGCATCTTTAATATCCTCCCAAGAACACAACCTGCAGAAACCCATCCTCTGCATCTCCACTAACCTTCCAATAACACAACCTGCAGAAACCCATTCTCAACATCTTCACTCAACTTCCAATAACACAACCTGCAGAAACCCATCCTCAGCATCTCCACTCACCTCCCAATAACACAACCTGCAGCAACACATCCTCAGCATCTGCACTAACCTCCCAATAACACAACCTGCAGAAACCCATCCTCTGCATCTCCACTCACCTTCCAGTAACACAACCTGCAGAAACCCATCCTCATCATCTCCACTCACCTCCCAATAACACAACCTGCAGAAACCCATCCTCATTATCTCCACTCACCCCCCAATAACAACCTGCAGAAACCCATCCTCAGCATCTCTACTGACCTTCCAATGACAGAAACTGCAGAAACCATCCTCAGCATCTTCACTCACCCCCCAATAACACAACCTGCAGAAACCCATCCTCAGCATCTCCACTCACCTCCCAATAACACAACCTGCAGAAACCCATCCTCAGCATCTCCAATCACCTCCCAATAACACAACATGCAGAAACACATCCTCAGCATCTTCACTAACCTCCCAATAACACAACCTGCAGAAACCCATCCTCAGCATCTCCACTTACCTCCCAATAACATAACCTGCAGAAACCCATCCTCAGCATCTCCACTAACCTCCCAATAACACAACCTGCAGAAACCCATCCTCAGCATCTCCACTCACCTTCCAATAACACAACCTGCAGAAACCCTCCTCAGCATCTTCAATAACCTTCCAATAACAAAACTGTAGAGATTCATTCTCAACATCTCCACTCACCTCCCAATAACACAACCTGCAGAAACCCCTTCTCAGCATCTTCACTCACCTCCCAATAACACAACCTGCAGAAACCAATCCTCAGCAACTTCACTAACCTCCCAATAACACAACCTGCAGAAACCCATTCTCAACATCTTCACTAACCTTCCAATAACACAACCTGCAGAAACCCATCCTCAGCATCTCAACTCACCTCCCAGTAACATAACCTGCAGAAACCCATCCTCAGAATCTTCACTAACCTTCCAATAACACAGTCTGCAGAAAACCATCCTCAGCATCCTCCCTAACCTTCCAATAACACAACATGCCGAAACCCATTCTCAGCATCTCCACTCACCTTCCAATAACAAAACCTGCAGAAACCCTCCTCAGCATCTTCAATAACCTCCCAATTACACAACCTGCAGAAACCCATCCTCAGCATCTCCACTCACCTCCCAATAACACAACCTGCAGAATCCATCCTGAGCATCTCCACTTACCTCCTAATAACACAACCTGCAGAAACCCATCCTCAGCATCTTCACTCACCTTCCAATAAAACTACCTGCAAAAACCCATCCTCAGCATCTTCACTCACCTCCCAATAACACAACCTGCAGAAACCCATCCTCAGCATCTCCACTCACCTCCCAATAACACAACCTGCAGAAACCCATCCTCAGCAACTCCACTCACCTCCCAGTAATAGAACCTGCAGAAACCCATCCACAGCATCTCCACTCACCTCCCAATAACACAACCTGCAGAAAACCATCCTCAGCATCTTCCCTAACCTTCCAATAACACAACCTGCAGAATCTCATCCTCAGCATCTCCACACACCTCCCAATAACACAATCTGCAGAAACCTATCCTCAGCATCTCCACTCACCTTCCCATAACAAAACCTGGAGAAACCCATTCTCAGCATCTCCACTCACCTCCCAATAACACAACCTGCAGAAAACCATCCTCAGCATCTTCCCTAACCTTCCAATAACACAACCTGCAGAAACCCATCCTCAGCATCTCCACTCCCCTCCCAATAACACAACCTGCAGAAACCCATTCTCAGCATCTTCACTCACCTCCCAATAACACAACCTGCAGAAACACATCCTCTGCATCTCCACTCACCTCCCAAAAACACAACCTGCAGAAACACATCCTCTGCATCTTCACTCACCTCCCAATAACACAACCTGCAGCAACACATCCTCAGCATCTCCACTAACCTCCCAATAACACAACCTGCAGAAACCCATCCTCAGCATCACCAGTCACCTTCCAGTAACACAGCCTGCAGAAACCCATCCTCAGCATCTCCACTCACCTCCCAAGAACACAACCTGCAGAAACACATCCTCAGCATCTTTAATATCCTCCCAAGAACACAACCTGCAGAAACCCATCCTCTGCATCTCCACTAACCTTCCAATAACACAACCTGCAGAAACCCATTCTCAACATCTTCACTCACCTTCCAATAACACAACCTGCAGAAACCCATCCTCAGCATCTCCACTCACCTCCCAATAACACAACCTGCAGCAACACATCCTCAGCATCTGCACTAACCTCCCAATAACACAACCTGCAGAAACCCATCCTCTGCATCTCCACTCACCTTCCAGTAACACAACCTGCAGAAACCCATCCTCATCATCTCCACTCACCTCCCAATAACACAACCTGCAGAAACCCATCCTCATTATCTCCACTCACCCCCCAATAACAACCTGCAGAAACCCATCCTCAGCATCTCTACAGACCTTCCAATGACAGAAACTGCGGAAACCCATCCTCAGCATCTTCACTCACCCCCCAATAACACAACCTGCAGAAACCCATCCTCAGCATCTCCACACACCTCCCAATAACACAACCTGCAGAAACCCATCCTCAGCATCTCCACTCACCTCCCAATAACACAACCTGCAGAAACACATCCTCAGCATCTTCACTAACCTCCCAATAATACAACCTGCAGAAAACCATCCTCAGCATCTCCACTTACCTCCCAATAACATAACCTGCAGAAACCCATCCTCAGCATCTCCACTAACCTCCCAATAACACAACCTGCAGAAACCCATCCTCAGCATCTCCACTCACCTTCCAATAACACAACCTGCAGAAACCCTCCTTAGCATCTTCAATAACCTTCCAATAACAAAACTGTAGAGATTCATTCTCAACATCTCCACTCACCCCCCAATAACACAACCTGCAGAAACCCATCCTCAGCATCACCAGTCACCTTCCAATAACACAACCTGCAGAAACCCATTCTCAGCATCTTCACTCACCTCCCAATAACACAACCTGCAGAAAAACATCCTCTGCATCTCCACTCACCTCCCAATAACACAACCTGCAGAAACACATCCTCTGCATCTTCACTCACCTCCCAATAACACAACCTGCAGCAACACATCCTCAGCATCTCCACTAACCTCCCAATAACACAACCTGCAGAAACCCATCCTCAGCATCACCAGTCACCTTCCAATAACACAGCCTGCAGAAACCCATCCTCAGCATCTCCACTCACCTCCCAAGAACACAACCTGCAGAAACCCATCCTCAGCATCTTTAATATCCTCCCAAGAACACAACCTGCAGAAACCCATTCTCAACATCTTCACTCACCTTCCAATAACACAACCTGCAGAAACCCATCCTCAGCATCTCCACTCACCTCCCAATAACACAACCTGCAGCAACACATCCTCAGCATCTGCACTAACCTCCCAATAACACAACCTGCAGAAACCCATCCTCTGCATCTCCACTCACCTTCCAGTAACACAACCTGCAGAAACCCATCCTCATCATCTCCACTCACCTCCCAATAACACAACCTGCAGAAACCCATCCTCATTATCTCCACTCACCCCTCAATAACAACCTGCAGAAACCCATCCTCAGCATCTCTACTGACCTTCCAATGACAGAAACTGCGGAAACCCATCCTCAGCATCTTCACTCACCCCCCAATAACACAACCTGCAGAAACCCATCCTCAGCATCTCCACACACCTCCCAATAACACAACCTGCAGAAACCCATCCTCAGCATCTCCACTCACCTCCCAATAACACAACCTGCAGAAACACATCCTCAGCATCTTCACTAACCTCCCAATAACACAACCTGCAGAAACCCATCCTCAGCATCTCCACTTACCTCCCAATAACATAACCTGCAGAAACCCATCCTCAGCATCTCCACTAACCTCCCAATAACACAACCTGCAGAAACCCATCCTCAGCATCTCCACTCACCTTCCAATAACACAACCTGCAGAAACCCTCCTCAGCATCTTCAATAACCTTCCAATAACAAAACTGTAGAGATTCATTCTCAACATCTCCACTCACCCCCCAATAACACAACCTGCAGAAACCCATCCTCAGCATCACCAGTCACCTTCCAATAACACAACCTGCAGAAACCCATTCTCAGCATCTTCACTCACCTCCCAATAACACAAGCTGCAGAAACACATCCTCTGCATCTCCACTCACCTCCCAATAACACAACCTGCAGAAACACATCCTCTGCATCTTCACTAACCTCCCAATAACACAACCTGCAGCAACACATCCTCAGCATCTCCACTAACCTCCTAATAACACAACCTGCAGAAACCCATCCTCAGCATCACCAGTCACCTTCCAATAACACAGCCTGCAGAAACCCATCCTCAGCATCTCCACTCACCTCCCAAGAACACAACCTGCAGAAACACATCCTCTGCATCTCCACTAACCTTCCAATAACACAACCTGCAGAAACCCATTCTCAACATCTTCACTCACCTTCCAATAACACAACCTGCAGAAACCCATCCTCAGCATCTCCACTCACCTCCCAATAACACAACCTGCAGCAACACATCCTCAGCATCTGCACTAACCTCCCAATAACACAACCTGCAGAAACACATCCTCTGCATCTCCACTCACCTTCCAGTAACACAACCTGCAGAAACCCATCCTCATCATCTCCACTCACCTCCCAATAACACAACCTGCAGAAACCCATCCTCATTATCTCCACTCACCCCTCAATAATAACCTGCAGAAACCCATCCTCAGCATCTCTACTGACCGTCCAATGACAGAAACTGCAGAAACCCATCCTCAGCATCTTCACTCACCCCCCAATAACACAACCTGCAGAAACCCATCCTCAGCATCTCCACTCACCTCCCAATAACACAACCTGCAGAAACCCATCCTCAGCATCTCCAATCACCTCCCAATAACACAACCTGCAGAAAACCATCCTCAGCATCTTCACTAACCTTCCAATAGCACAACCTGCAGAAACCCATCCTCAGCATCTCCACTCACCTCCCAATAACACAACCTGCAGAAACACATCCTCAGCATCTTCACTAACCTCCCAATAACACAACCTGCAGAAACCCATACTCAGCATCTCCACTTACCTCCCAATAACATAACCTGCAGAAACCCAACCTCAGCATCTCCACTAACCTGCCAATAACACAACCTGCAGAAACCCATCCTCAGCATCTCCACTCACCTTCCAATAACACAACCTGCAGAACCCCTCCTCAGCATCTTCAATAACCTTCCAATAACAAAACTGTAGAGATTCATTCTCAACATCTCCACTCACCTCCCAATAACACAACCTGCAGAAACCCCTTCTCAGCATCTTCACTCACCTCCCAATAACACAACCTGCAGAAACCTATCCTCAGCAACTTCACTCACCTCCCAATAACACAACCTGCAGAAACCCATTCTCAGCATCTTCACTAACCTTCCAATAACACAACCTGCAGAAACCCATCCTCAGCATCTCAACTCACCTCCCAGTAACATAACCTGCAGAAACCCATTCTCAGAATCTTCACTAACCTTCCAATAACACAGTCTGCAGAAAACCATCCTCAGCATCCTCCCTAACCTTCCAATAACACAACATGCCGAAACCCATTCTCAGCATCTCCACTCACCTTCCAATAACAAAACCTGCAGAAACCCTCCTCAGCATCTTCAATGACCTCCCAATTACACAACCTGCAGAAACCCATCCTCAGCATCTCCACTCACCTCCCAATAACACAACCTGCAGAATCCATCCTGAGCATCTCCACTTACCTCCCAATAACACAACCTGCAGAAACCCATCCTCAGCATCTTCACTCACCTTCCAATAAAACTACCTGCAAAAACCCATCCTCAGCATCTTCACTCACCTCCCAATAACACAACCTGCAGAAACCCATCCTCAGCATCTCCACTCACCTCCCAATAATACAACCTGCAGAAACCCATCCTCAGCAACTCCACTCACCTCCCAGTAATACAACCTGCAGAAACCCATCCACAGCATCTCCACTCACCTCTCAATAACACAGTCTGCAGAAAACCATCCTCAGCATCTCCCCTAACCTTCCAATAACAAAACCTGCAGAATCTCATCCTCAGCATCTCCACACACCTCCCAATAACACAATCTGCAGAAACCTATCCTCAGCATCTACACTCACCTTCCCATAACAAAACCTGCAGAAACCCATCCTCAGCATCTCCACTCACCTCCCAATAACACAACCTGCAGAAACCCATCCTCAGCATGTTCACTAACCTTCCAATAACACAACCTGCAGATACCCATTCTCAGCATCTTCCCCAACCTTCCAACAACACAACCTGCAGAAACCCATCCTCAGCATCACCAGTCACCTTCCAATAACACAACCTGCAGAAACCCATTCTCAGCATCTTCACTCACCTCCCAATAACACAACCTGCAGAAACACATCCTCTGCATCTCCACTCACCTCCCAATAACACAACCTGCAGAAACACATCCTCTGCATCTTCACTCACCTCCCAATAACACAACCTGCAGCAACACATCCTCAGCATCTCCACTAACCTCCCAATAACACAACCTGCAGAAACCCATCCTCAGCATCACCAGTCACCTTCCAATAACACAGCCTGCAGAAACCCATCCTCAGCATCTCCACTCACCTCCCAAGAACACAACCTGCAGAAACCCATCCTCAGCATCTTTAATATCCTCCCAAGAACACAACCTGCAGAAACCCATCCTCTGCATCTCCACTAACCTTCCAATAACACAACCTGCAGAAACCCATTCTCAACATCTTCACTCACCTTCCAATAACACAACCTGCATAAACCCATCCTCAGCATCTCCACTCACCTCCCAATAACACAACCTGCAGCAACACATCCTCAGCATCTGCACTAACCTCCCAATAACACAACCTGCAGAAACCCATCCTCTGCATCTCCAATCACCTTCCAGTAACACAACCTGCAGAAACCCATCCTCAGCATCTCCACTCACCTCCCAATAACACAACCTGCAGAAACCCATCCTCATTATCTCCACTCACCCCCCAATAACAACCTGCAGAAACCCATCCTCAACATCTCTACTGACCTCCCAATAACACAACCTGCAGAAACCCATCCTCAGCATCTCCAATCACCTCCCAATAACACAACCTGCAGAAAACCATCCTCAGCATCTTCACTAACCTTCCAATAGCACAACCTGCAGAAACCCATCCTCAGCATCTCCACTCACCTCCCAATAACACAACCTGCAGAAACACATCCTCAGCATCTTCACTAACCTCCCAATAACACAACCTGCAGAAACCCATCCTCAGCATCTCCACTTACCTCCCAATAACATAACCTGCAGAACCCCATCCTCAGCATCTCCACTCACCTTCCAATAACACAACCTGCAGAAACCCTCCTCAGCATCTTCAATAACATTCCAATAACAAAACTGTAGAGATTCATTCTCAACATCTCCACTCACCTCCCAATAACACAACCTGCAGAAACCCATTCTCAGCATCTTCACTAACCTTCCAATAACACAACCTGCAGAAACCCATCCTCAGCATCTCAACTCACCTCCCAGTAACATAACCTGCAGAAACCCATCCTCAGAATCTTCACTAACCTTCCAATAACACAGTCTGCAGAAAACCATCCTCAGCATCCTCCCTAACCTTCCAATAACACAACATGCCGAAACCCATTCTCAGCATCTCCACTCACCTTCCAATAACAAAACCTGCAGAAACCCTCCTCAGCATCTTCAATAACCTCCCAATTACACAACCTGCAGAAACCCATCCTCAGCATCTCCACTCACCTCCCAATAACACAACCTGCAGAATCCATCCTCAGCATCTCCACTCACCTCCCAATAACACAACCTGCAGAAACCCATCCTCAGCAACTCCACTCACCTCCCAGTAATACAACCTGCAGAAACCCATCCACAGCATCTCCACTCACCTCCCAATAACAGTCTGCAGAAAACCATCCTCAGCATCTTCCCTAACCTTCCAATAACAAAACCTGCAGAATCTCATCCTCAGCATCTCCACACACCTCCCAATAACACAATCTGCAGAAACCTATCCTCAGCATCTCCACTCACCTTCCCATAACAAAACCTGCAGAAACCCATCCTCAGCATCTCCACTCACCTCCCAATAACACAACCTGCAGAAACCCATCCTCAGCATCTTCACTAACCTTCCAATAACACAACCTGCAGATACCCATTCTCAGCATCTTCCCCAACCTTCCAACAACACAACCTGCAGAAACCCATCCTCAGCATCTCAACTCAGCTCCCAGTAACATAACCTGCAGAAAGCCATCCTCAGAATCTTCAATAACCTTACAATAACACAGTCTGCAGAAAACCATCCTCAGCATCCTCCCTAACCTTCCAATAACACAACATGCCGAAACCCATCCTCAGCATCTCCACTCACCTTCCAATAACAAAACCTGCAGAAACCCTCCACAGAAACTTCAATAACCTCCCAATTACACAAGCTGCAGAAACCCATCCTCAGCATCTCCACTCACCTCCCAATAACACAACCTGCAGAATCCATCCTGAGCATCTCCACTCACCTCCCAATAACGCAACCTGCAGAAACCGATCCTCAGCATCTCCACTCACCTCACAATAACACAACCTGCAGAAACCCATCCTCAGCATCTCCTCTCACCTCCCAATAACACAACCTGCAGAAACCCATCCTCAGCATCTTCACTCACCTCCCAATAACACAACCTGCAGAAACCCATCCTCAGCATCTCCACTCACCTCCCAATAACACAACCTGCAGAAACCCATCCTCAGCAACTCCACTCACCTCCCAGTAACACAACCTGCAGAAACCCATCCTCAGCATCTCCACTGACCTCCCAATAATACAGTCTGCAGAAAACCATCCTCAGCATCTTCCCTAACCTTCCAATAACAAAACCTGCAGAATCTCATCCTCAGCATCTCCACACACCTCCCAATAACACAATCTACAGAAACCTATCCTCAGCATCTCCACTCCCCTTCCCATAACACAACCTGCAGAAACCCATCCTCAGCATCTCCACTCACCTCCCAATAACACAACCTGCAGAAACACATCCTCAGCATCTTCACTACCTCCCAATAACACAACCTGCAGAAACCCATCCTCAGCATCTCCACTCACCTCCCAATAACATAACCTGCAGAAACTCATCCTCAGCATCTCCACTAACCTCCCAATAACACAACCTGAAGAAACCCATTCTCAGCATCCTCACTCACCTTCCAATAACACAACCTGCAGAAACACATCCTCTGCATCTCCACTCACCTCCCAATAACACAACCTGCAGAAACCCATTCTCAGCATCTTCACTAACCTTCCAATAACACAACCTGCAGAAACCCATCCTCAGCATCTCAACTCACCTCCCAGTAACATAACCTGCAGAAACCCATCCTCAGAATCTTCACTAACCTTCCAATAACACAGTCTGCAGAAAACCATCCTCAGCATCCTCCCTAACCTTCCAATAACACAACATGCCGAAACCCATCCTCAGCATCTCCACTCACCTTCCAATAACAAAACCTGCAGAAACCCTCCACAGAATCTTCAATAACCTCCCAATTACACAACCTGCAGAAACCCATCCTCAGCATCTCCACTCACCTCCCAATAACACAACCTGCAGAATCCATCCTGAGCATCTCCACTTACCTCCCAATAACACAACCTGCAGAAACCCATCCTCAGCATCTTCACTCACCTTCCAATATAACAACCTGCAGAAACCCATCCTCAGCATCTTCACTCACCTCCCAATAACACAACATGCAGAAACCCATCCTCAGCATCTCCACTCACCTCCCAATAACGCAACCTGCAGAAACCCATCCTCAGCATCTCCACTCACCTCCCAATAACACAATCTACAGAAACCTATCCTCAGCATCTCCACTCCCCTTCCCATAACACAATCTGCAGAAACCCATCCTCAGCATCTCCACTCACCTCCCAATAACACAACCTGCAGAAACACATCCTCAGCATCTTCACTACCTCCCAATAACACAACCTGCAGAAACCCATCCTCAGCATCTCTTCTTACCTCCCAATAACACAACCTGCAGAAACCCATCCTCAGCATCTTCACTCACCTTCCAATAAAACTACCTGCAAAAACCCATCCTCAGCATCTTCACTCACCTCCCAATAACACAACCTGCAGAAACCCATCCTCAGCATCTCCACTCACCTCCCAATAACACAACCTGCAGAAACCCATCCTCAGCAACTCCACTCACCTCCCAGTAATACAACCTGCAGAAACCCATCCACAGCATCTCCACTCACCTCCCAATAACACAGTCTGCAGAAAACCATCCTCAGCATCTTCCCTAACCTTCCAATAACAAAACCTGCAGAATCTCATCCTCAGCATCTCCACACACCTCCCAATAACACAATCTGCAGAAACCCATCCTCAGCATCTCCACTCACCTCCCAATAACACAACCTGCAGAAACCCATCCTCAGCATCTTCACTAACCTTCCAATAACACAACCTGCAGATACCCATTCTCAGCATCTTCCCCAACCTTCCAACAACACAACCTGCAGAAAACCCATGCTCAGCATCTCAACTCAGCTCCCAGTAACATAACCTGCAGAAACCCATCCTCAGAATCTTCAATAACCTTCCGATAACACAGTCTGCAGAAAACCATCCTCAGCATCCTCCCTAACCTTCCAATAACACAACATGCCGAAACCCATCCTCAGCATCTCCACTCACCTTCCAATAACAAAACCTGCAGAAACCCTCCACAGAATCTTCAATAACCTCCCAATTACACAAGCTGCAGAAACCCATCCTCAGCATCTCCACTCACCTCCCAATAACACAACCTGCAGAATCCATCCTGAGCATCTCCACTCACCTCCCAATAACGCAACCTGCAGAAACCCATCCTCAGCATCTCCACTCACCTCCCAATAACACAACCTGCAGAAACCCATCCTCAGCATCTCCTCTCACCTCCCAATAACACAACCTGCAGAAACCCATCCTCAGCATCTTCACTCACCTCCCAATAACACAACCTGCAGAAACCCATCCTCAGCATCTCCACTCACCTCCCAATAACACAACCTGCAGAAACCCATCCTCAGCAACTCCACTCACCTCCCAGTAACACAATCTGCAGAAACCCATCCTCAGCATCTCCACTGACCTCCCAATAATACAGTCTGCTGAAAACCATCCTCAGCATCTTCCCTAACCTTCCAATAACAAAACCTGCAGAATCTCATCCTCAGCATCTCCACACACCTCCCAATAACACAATCTACAGAAACCTATCCTCAGCATTTCCACTCCCCTTCCCATAACACAACCTGCAGAAACCCATCCTCAGCATCTCCACTCACCTCCCAAAAACACAACCTGCAGAAACACATCCTCAGCATCTTCACTACCTCCCAATAACACAACCTGCAGAAACCCATCCTCAGCATCTCCACTCACCTCCCAATAACATAACCTGCAGAAACCCATCCTCAGCATCTCCACTAACCTCCCAATAACACAACCTGACGAAACCCATTCTCAGCATCCTCACTCACCTTCCAATAACACAACCTGCAGAAACCCATTCTCAGCATCTTCACTAACCTTCCAATAACACAACCTGCAGATACCCATTCTCAGCATCTTCCCCAACCTTCCAACAACACAACCTGCAGAAAACCCATCCTCAGCATCTCAACTCAGCTCCCAGTAACATAACCTGCAGAAACCCATCCTCAGAATCTTCAATAAGCTTCCAATAACACAGTCTGCAGAAAACCATCCTCAGCATCCTCCCTAACCTTCCAATAACACAACATGCCGAAACCCATCCTCAGCATCTCCACTCACCTTCCAATAACAAAACCTGCAGAAACCCTCCACAGAATCTTCAATAACCTCCCAATTACACAAGCTGCAGAAACCCATCCTCAGCATCTCCACTCACCTCCCAATAACACAACCTGCAGAATCCATCCTGAGCATCTCCACTCACCTCCCAATAACGCAACCTGCAGAAACCCATCCTCAGCATCTCCACTCACCTCCCAATAACACAACCTGCAGAAACCCATCCTCAGCATCTCCTCTCACCTCCCAATAACACAACCTGCAGAAACCCATCCTCAGCATCTTCACTCACCTCCCAATAACACAACCTGCAGAAACCCATCCTCAGCATCTCCACTCACCTCCCAATAACACAACCTGCAGAAACCCATCCTCAGCAACTCCACTCACCTCCCAGTAACACAACCTGCAGAAACCCATCCTCAGCATCTCCACTGACCTCCCAATAATACAGTCTGCAGAAAACCATCCTCAGCATCTTCCCTAACCTTCCAATAACAAAACCTGCAGAATCTCATCCTCAGCATCTCCACACACCTCCCAATAACACAATCTACAGAAACCTATCCTCAGCATCTCCACTCCCCTTCCCATAACACAACCTGCAGAAACCCATCCTCAGCATCTCCACTCACCTTCCAATAACAAAACCTGCAGAAACCCTCCACAGAATCTTCAATAACCTCCCAATTACACAACCTGCAGAAACCCATCCTCAGCATCTCCACTCACCTCCCAATAACACAACCTGCAGAATCCATCCTGAGCATCTCCACTTACCTCCCAATAACACAACCTGCAGAAACCCATCCTCAGCATCTTCACTCACCTTCCAATATAACAACCTGCAGAAACCCATCCTCAGCATCTTCACTCACCTCCCAATAACACAACATGCAGAAACCCATCCTCAGCATCTCCACTCACCTCCCAATAACGCAACCTGCAGAAACCCATCCTCAGCTTCTCCACTCACCTCCCAATAACACAATCTACAGAAACCTATCCTCAGCATCTCCACTCCCCTTCCCATAACACAACCTGCAGAAACCCATCCTCAGCATCTCCACTCACCTCCCAATAACACAACCTGCAGAAACACATCCTCAGCATCTTCACTACCTCCCAATAACACAACCTGCAGAAACCCATCCTCAGCATCTCCACTCACCTCCCAAAACATAACCTGCAGAAACCCATCCTCAGCATCTCCACTAACCTCCCAAAAACACAACCTGAATAAACCCATTCTCAGCATCCTCACTCACCTTCCAATAACACAACCTGCAGAAACCCATTCTCAGCATCTTCACTCACCTCCCAATAACACAACCTGCAGAAACACATCCTCTGCATCTCCACTCACCTCCCAATAATACAACCTGCAGAAACCCATTCTCAGCATCTTCACTAACCTTCCAATAACACAACCTGCAGAAACCCATCCTCAGCATCTCAACTCACCTCCCAGTAACATAACATGCAGAAACCCATCCTCAGAATCTTCACTAACCTTCCAATAACACAGTCTGCAGAAAACCATCCTCAGCATCCTCCCTAACCTTCCAAATCACAACATGCCGAAACCCATCCTCAGCATCTCCACTCACCTTCCAATAACAAAACCTGCAGAAACCCTCCACAGAATCTTCAATAACCTCCCAATTACACAACCTGCAGAAACCCATCCTCAGCATCTCCACTCACCTCCCAATAACACAACCTGCAGAATCCATCCTGAGCTTCTCCACTTACCTCCCAATAACACAACCTGCAGAAACCCATCCTCAGCATCTTCACTCACCTTCCAATATAACAACCTGCAGAAACCCATCCTCAGCATCTTCACTCACCTCCCAATAACACAACCTGCAGAAACCCATCCTCAGCATCTCCACTCACCTCCCAATAACGCAACCTGCAGAAACCCATCCTCAGCATCTCCACTCACCTCCCAATAACACAACCTGCAGAAACCCATCCTCGGCATCTCCTCTCACCTCCCAATAACACAACCTGCAGAAACCCATCCTCAGCATCTTCACTCACCTCCCAATAACACAACCTGCAGAAACCCATCCTCAGCATCTCTACTCACCTCCCAATAACACAACCTGCAGAACCCATCCTCAGCATCTCCACTCACCTCCCAATAACACAATCTGCATAAACCCATCCACAACATATTCACTGACCTTCCAATAACAAAACCTGCAGAACCCCATCCTCAGCATCTTCACTAACCTTCCAATAACACGACCTGCAGAAACCCATCCTCCGCATCGCCACTATCCTTCCAGTAACACAACCTGCAGTAACCCATCCTCATCATCTCCACTCACCTCCCAATAACACAACCTGCAGAAACCCATCCTGATTATCTCCACTCACCCCCCAATAACAACCTGCAGAAACCCATCCTCAGCATCTCTACTGACCTTCCACTGACAGAAACTGCAGAAACCCATCCTCAGCATCTTCACTCACCCCCCAATAACACAACCTGCAGAAACCCATCCTCAGCATCTCCACTCACCTCCCAATAACACAACCTGCAGAATCCCATCCTCAGCATCTCCAATCACCTCCCAATAACACAACCTGCAGAAAACCATCCTCAGCATCTTCACTAACCTTCCAATAGCACAACCTGCAGAAACCCATCCTCAGCATCTCCACTCACCTCCCAATAACACAACCTGCAGAAACACATCCTCAGCATCTTCACTAACCTTCCAATAACACAACCTGCAGAAACCCATTCTCAGCATCTCCACTAACCTTCCAATAACACAACCTGCAGAAAACCATCCTCAGCATCTTCACTAACCTTCCAATAGCACAACCTGCAGAAACCCATCCTCAGCATCTCCACTCACCTCCCAATAACACAACCTGCAGAAACACATCCTCAGCATCTTCACTAACCTCCCAATAACACAACCTGCAGAAACCCTTCCTCAGCATCTCCACTCACCTCCCAATAACACAACCTGCAGAAACCCTCCTCAGCATCTTCAATAACCTTCCAATAACAAAACTGTAGAGATTCATTCTCAACATCTCCACTCACCTCCCAATAACACAACCTGCAGAAATCCCTTCTCAGCATCTTCACTCACCTCCCAATAACACAACCTGCAGAAACCTATCCTCAGCAACTTCACTCACCTCCCAATAACACAACCTGCCGAAACCCATTCTCAGCATCTCCACTCACCTTCCAATAACAAAACTTGCAGAAACCCTCCTCAGCATCTTCAATAACCTCCCAATTACACAACCTGCAGAAACCCATCCTCAGCATCTCCACTCACCTCCCAATAACACAACCTGCAGAATCCATCCTGAGCATCTCCACTTACCTCCCAATAACACAACCTGCAGAAACCCATCCTCAGCATCTTCACTCACCTTCCAATAAAACTACCTGCAAAAACCCATCCTCAGCATCTTCACTCACCTCCCAATAACACAACCTGCAGAAACCCATCCTCAGCATCTCCACTCACCTCCCAATAACACAGTCTGCAGAAAACCATCCTCAGCATCTTCCCTAACCTTCCAATAACAAAACCTGCAGAATCTCATCCTCAGCATCTCCACACACCTCCCAATAACACAATCTGCAGAAACCTATCCTCAGCATCTCCACTCACCTTCCCATAACAAAACCTGCAGAAACCCATCCTCAGCATCTCCACTCACCTCCCAATAACACAACCTGCAGAAACCCATCCTCAGCATCTTCACTAACCTTCCAATAACACAACCTGCAGATACCCATTCTCAGCATCTTCCCCAACCTTCCAACAACACAACCTGCAGAAACCCATCCTCAGCATCTCAACTCAGCTCCCAGTAACATAACCTGCAGAAACCCATCCTCAGAATCTTCAATAACCTTCCAATAACACAGTCTGCAGAAAACCATCCTCAGCATCCTCCCTAACCTTCCAATAACACAACATGCCGAAACCCATCCTCAGCATCTCCACTCACCTTCCAATAACAAAACCTGCAGAAACCCTCCACAGAATCTTCAATAACCTCCCAATTACACAAGCTGCAGAAACCCATCCTCAGCATCTCCACTCAACTCCCAATAACACAACCTGCAGAATCCATCCTGATCATCTCCACTCACCTCCCAATGACGCAACCTGCAGAAACCCATCCTCAGCATCTCCTCTCACCTCCCAATAACACAACCTGCAGAAACCCATCCTCAGCATCTTCACTCACCTCCCAATAACACAACCTGCAGAAACCCATCCTCAGCATCTCCACTCACCTCCCAATAACACAACCTGCAGAAACCCATCCTCAGCAACTCCACTCACCTCCCAGTAACACGACCTGCAGAAACCCATCCTCAGCATCTCCACTGACCTCCCAATAATACAGTCTGCAGAAAACCATCCTCAGCATCTTCTCTAACCTTCCAATAACAAAACCTGCAGAATCTCATCCTCAGCATCTCCACACACCTCCCAATAACACAATCTACAGAAACCTATCCTCAGCATCTCCACTCCCCTTCCCATAACACAACCTGCAGAAACCCATCCTCAGCATCTCCACTCACCTCCCAATAACACAACCTGCAGAAACACATCCTCAGCATCTTCACTACCTCCCAATAACACAACCTGCAGAAACCCATCCTCAGCATCTCCACTCACCTCCCAATAACATAACCTGCAGAAACCCATCCTCAGCATCTCCACTAACCTCCCAATAACACAACCTGAAGAAACCCATTCTCAGCATCCTCACTCACCTTCCAATAACACAACCTGCAGAAACCCATTCTCAGCATCTTCACTCACCTCCCAATAACACAACCTGCAGAAACACATCCTCTGCATCTCCACTCACCTCCCAATAACACAACCTGCAGAAACCCATTCTCAGCATCTTCACTAACCTTCCAATAACACAACCTGCAGAAACCCATCCTCAGCATCTCAACTCACCTCCCAGTAACATAACCTGCAGAAACCCATCCTCAGAATCTTCACTAACCTTCCAATAACACAGTCTGCAGAAAACCATCCTCAGCATCCTCCCTAACCTTCCAATAACACAACATGCCGAAACCCATCCTCAGCATCTCCACTCACCTTCCAATAACAAAACCTGCAGAAACCCTCCACAGAATCTTCAATAACCTCCCAATTACACAACCTGCAGAAACCCATCCTCAGCATCTCCACTCACCTCCCAATAACACAACCTGCAGAATCCATCCTGAGCATCTCCACTTACCTCCCAATAACACAACCTGCAGAAACCCATCCTCAGCATCTTCACTCACCTTCCAATATAACAACCTGCAGAAACCCATCCTCAGCATCTTCACTCACCTCCCAATAACACAACATGCAGAAACCCATCCTCAGCATCTCCACTCACCTCCCAATAACACAACCTGCAGAAACCCATCCTCAGCATCTCCACTCACATCCCAATAACACAACCTGCAGAAACCCATCCTCAGCATCTTCACTAACCTTCCAATAACACAACCTGCAGAAACCCATCCCCAGCGTCTCCACTCACCTTCCAATAACACAACCTGCAGACACCCATCCTCAGCATCTTCACTCACCCCCAATAACACAACCTACAGAAACCCATCCTCAGCATCTTCACTAACCTTCCAATAGCACAACCTGCAGAAACCCATCCTCAGCATCTTCACTCACCTCCCAATAACACAACCTGCAGAAACCCATCCTCAGCATCTTCACTCACCTCCCAATGACACAACCTTCAGAAACCCATCCTCAGCATGTCCACTCACCTCCCAATAACACAACCTGCAGAAACCCATCCTCAGCATCTCCACACCTCCCAATAACACAACCTTCAGAAACCCATCCTCAGCATCTTCCCTAACCTTCCAATAACACAATCGGCAGAAAACCATCCTCAGCATCTTCCCCAACCTTCCAACAACACAACCTGCAGAAACCCATCTTATTCATCTCCACTCCCCTCCCAATAACACAACCTGCAGAAACCCATCCTCAGCATCTCCACTCACCTCCCAATAACACAACCTTCAGAAACCCATCCTCAGCATCTTCCCTAACCTTCCAATAACACAATCTGCAGAAAACCATCCTCAGCATCTTCCCCAACCTTCCAACAACACAACCTGCAGAAACCCATCTTATTCATCTCCACTCACCTCCCAATGACACAACCTTCAGAAACCCATCCTCAGCATCTCCACTCACCTCCCAATAACACAATCTGCATAAACCCATCCTCAGCATCTCCACTCACCTCCCAATAACACAACCTGCAGAAACCCACCCTCAGCATCTCTACTCACCTCCCAATAACACAACCTGCAGAACCCATCCTCAGCATCTCAACTCACCTCCCAATAACACAATCTGCATAAACCCATCCACAACATATTCACTGACCATCCAATAACAAAACCTGCAGAACCCCATCCTCAGCATCTTCACTAACCTTCCAATAACACGACCTGCAGAAACCCATCCTCAGCATCTCCATCACCTCCCAATAACACGACCTGCAGAAACCCATTCTCAGCATCTTCACTCACCTCCCAATAAAACAACCTGCAGAAAACAATCCTCAGCATCTTCACTAACCTTCCAATAACACAACCTGCAGAAACGCATTCTCAGCATCTTCACTCACCTCCCAATAACACAACCTGCAGAAACCCATTCTCAGCATCTTCACTAACCTTCCAAAAACACAACCTGCAGAAACCCATCCTCAGCATCTCAACTCACCTCCCAGTAACATAACCTGCAGAAACCCATCCTCAGAATCTTCACTAACCTTCCAATAACACGACCTGCAGAAACCCATCCTCCGCATCGCCACTATCCTTGCAATAACACAACCTGCAGAAGCCCATCCTCCGCATCTCCATCACCTCCCAATAACACGACCTGCAGAAACACATTCTCAGCATCTTCACTCACCTCCCAATAACACAACCTGCAGAAACCCATTCTCAGCATCTTCACTAACCTTCCAATAACACAACCTGCAGAAACCCATCCTCAGCATCTCCACTCACCTCCCAATAACACAACCTGCAGAAACCCATCCTCAGCATCTCCTCTCACCTCCCAATAACACAACCTGCAGAAAACCATCCTCAGCATCTTCACTCACCTCCCAATAACACAACCTGCAGAAAACAATCCTCAGCATCTTCACTAACCTTCCAATAACACAACCTGCAGAAACGCATTCTCAGCATCTTCACTCTCCTCCCAATAACACAACCTGCAGAAACCCATTCTCAGCATCTTCACTAACCTCCCAGTAACACAACCTGCAGAAACCCATCCTCAGCATCTCAACTCACCTCCCAGTAACATAACCTGCAGAAACCCATCCTCAGAATCTTCACTAACCTTCCAATAACACGACCTGCAGAAACCCATCCTCCGCATCGCCACTATCCTTCCAATAACACAACCTGCAGAAACCCATCCTCAGCATCTCCATCCCCTCCCAATAACACGACCTGCAGAAACACATTCTCAGCATCTTCACTCACCTCCCAATAACACAACCTGCAGAAAACAATCCTCAGCATCTTCACTAACCTTCCAATAACACAACCTGCAGAAACCTATCCTCAGCAAGTTCACTCACCTCCCAATAACACAACCTGCAGAAACCCATTCTCAGCATCTTCACTAACCTTCCAATAACACAACCTGCAGAAACCTATCCTCAGCAAGTTCACTCACCTCCCAATAACACAACCTGCAGAAACCCATTCTCAGCATCTTCACTAACCTTCCAATAACACAACCTGCAGAAACCCATCCTCAGCATCTCAACTCACCTCCCAGTAACATAACCTGCAGAAACCCATCCTCAGAATCTTCACTAACCATCCAATAACACATTCTGCAGAAAACCATCCTCAGCATCCTCCCTAACCTTCCAATAACACAACATGCCGAAACCCATCCTCAGCATCTCCACTCACCTTCCAATAACAAAACCTGCAGAAACCCTCCTCAGCATCTTCAATAACCTCCCAATTACACAACCTGCAGTAACCCATCCTCAGCATCTCCACTCACCTCCCAATAACACAACCTGCAGAATCCATCCTGAGCATCTCCACTTACCTCCCAATAACACAACCTGCAGAAACCCATCCTCAGCATCTTCACTCACCTTCCAATATAACAACCTGCAGAAACCCATCCTCAGCATCTTCACTCACCTCCCAATAACACAACCTGCAGAAACCCATCCTCAGCATCTCCACTCACCTCCCAATAACGCAACCTGCAGAAACCCATCCTCTGCATCTCCACTCACCTCCCAATAGCACAACCGGCAGAAACCAATCCACAGCATCTCCTCTCACCTCCCAATAACACAACCTGCAGAAACCCATCCTCAGCATCTTCACTCACCTCCCAATAACACAACCTGCAGAAACCCATCCTCATCATCTCCACTCACCTCCCAATAACACAACCTGCAGAAACCCATCCTCAGCAACTCCACTCACCTCCCAGTAACACAACCTGCAGAAACCCATCCTCAGCATCTCCACTCACCTCCCAATAACACAGTCTGCAGAAAACCATCCTCAGCATCTTCCCTAACCTTCCAATAACAAAACCTGCAGAATCTCATCCTCAGCATCTCCACACACCTCCCAATAACACAATCTGCAGAAACCTATCCTCAGCATCTCCACTCACCTTCCCATAACACAACCTGCAGAAACCCATCCTCAGCATCTCCACTCACCTCCCAATAACACAACCTACAGAAACACATCCTCAGCATCTTCACTACCACCCAATAACACAACCTGCAGAAACCCATCCTCAGCATCTCCACTCACCTCCCAATAACATAACCTGCAGAAACCCATCCTCAGCATCTCCACTAACCTCCCAATAACACAACCTGCAGAAACCCATTCTCAGGATCCTCACTCACCTTCCAAAAACACAACCTGCAGAAACCCATTCTCAGCATCTTCACTCACCTCCCAATAACACAACCTGCAGAAACACATCCTCTGCATCTCCACTCAAATCTCAATAACACAACCTGCAGAATCACATCCTCTGCATCTTCACTCACCTCCCAATGACACAACCTGCAGCAACACATCCTCAGCATCTCCACTAACCTCCCAATAACACAACCTGCGGAAACCCATCCTCAGCATCCCAAGTCACCTTCCAATAACACAACCTGCAGAAACCCATCCTCAGCATCTCCACTCACCTTCCAAGAACACAACCTGCAGAAACCCATCCTCAGCATCTTTAATATCCTCCCAAGAACACAACCTGCAGAAACCCATCCTCTGCATCTCCACTAACCTTCCAATAACACAACCTGCAGAAACCCATCCTCATCATCTCCACTCACCTCCCAATAACACAACCTGCAGAAACCCATCCTCTGCACCTCCACTCACCTTCCAATAACACAACCTGCAGAAACCCATCCTCATCATCTCCACTCACCTCCCAATAACACAACCTGCAGAAACCCATCCTCAGCATCTCCACTCACCTTCCAATAACACAATCTGCAGAAACCCATCCTCAGCATCTTCCCTCGCCTTCCAATAACACAACCTGCAGAAACCCATTCTCAGCATCTCCACTAACCTTCCAATAACACAACCTGCAGAAACCCATCCTCAGCATCTCCACTCACCTCCCAATAACACAACCTGCAGAAACCCATCCTCAGCATCTCCACTCACCTCCCAATAACACAACCTGCAGAAAACCATCCTCAGCACCTTCACTAACCCCCCAATAACACAACCTGCAGAAACCCATCCTCAGCATCTTCACTCACCTCCCAATAACACAACCTTCAGAAACCCATCCTCAGCATATCCACTCACCTCCCAATAACACAACCTGCAGAAACCCATCCTCAGCATCTCCACTCGCCTCCCAATAACACAACCTGCAGAAACCCATCCTCAGCATCTTCACTCACCTCCCAATAACACAACCTTCAGAAACCCATCCTCAGCATCTCCACTCACCTCCCAATAACACAACCTGCAGAAACCCATCCTCAGCATCTCCACTCACCTCCCAATAACACAACCTGCAGAAATCCATCCTCAGCATCTTCACTCACCTCCCAATAACACCACCTGCAGAAACCCATCCTCAGCATGTCAACTCACCTCCCAGTAACATAACCTGCAGAAACCCATCCTCAGAATCTTGACTAACCTTCCAATAACTGCCTGCAGAAAACCATCCTCAGTATCCTCCCTAACCTTCCAATAACACAACATGCCGAAACCCATCCTCAGCATCTCCACTCACCTTCCAATAACAAAACCTGCAGAAACCCTCCTCAGCATCTTCAATAACCTCCCAATTACACAACCTGCAGAAACCCATCCTCAGCATCTCCACTCACCTCCCAATAACACAGCCTGCAGAATCCATCCTGAGCATCTCCACTAACCTCCCAATAACACAACCTGCAGAAACCCATCCTCAGCATCTTCACTCACCTTCCAATAAAACAACCTGCAGAAACCCATCCTCAGCATCTTCACTCACCTCCCAATAACACAACCTGCAGAAACCCATCCTCAACATCTCCACTCACCTCCCAATAACACAACCTGCAGAAACCCATCCTCAGCATCTCCACTCACCTCCCAATAACACAACCTGCAGAAACCCATCCTCAGCATCTTCACTCACCTCCCAATAACACAACCTGCAGAAACCCGTCCTCAGCATCTCCACTCACCTCCCAATAACACAACCTGCAGAAACCCATCCTCAGCATCTTCACTCACCTCCCAATAACATAACCTGCAGAAACCCATCCTCAGAATCTCCACTCACCTTCCAATAACACAACCTGCAGAAACCCTCCTCAGCATCTTCAATAACCTTCCAATAACAAAACTGTAGAAATACATTCTCAACATCTCCACTCACCTCCCAATAACACAACCTGCAGAAACCCCTTCTCAGCATCTTCACTCACCTCCCAATAACACAACCTGCAGAAACCTATCCTCAGCAACTTCACTCACCTCCCAATAACACCACCTGCAGAAACCCATTCTCAGCATCTTCACTAACCTTCCAATAACACAACCTGCAGAAACCCATCCTCAGCATCTCAACTCACCTCCCAGTAACATAACCTGCAGAAACCCATCCTCAGAATCTTGACTAACCTTCCAATAACAGTCTGCAGAAAACCATCCTCAGTATCCTCCCTAACCTTCCAATAACACAACATGCCGAAACCCATCCTCAGCATCTCCACTCACCTTCCAATAACAAAACCTGCAGAAACCCTCCTCAGCATCTTCAATAACCTCCCAATTACACAACCTGCAGAAACCCATCCTCAGCATCTCCACTCACCTCCCAATAACACAACCTGCAGAATCCATCCTGAGCATCTCCACTAACCTTCCAATAACACAACCTGCAGAAACCCATCCTCAGCATCTTCACTCACCTTCCAATAAAACAACCTGCAGAAACCCATCCTCAGCATCTTCACTCACCTCCCAATAACACAACCTGCAGAAACCCATCCTCAACATCTCCACTCACCTCCCAATAACACAACCTGCAGAAACCCATCCTCAGCAACTCCACTCACCTCCCAGTAACACAACCTGCAGAAACCCATCCTCAGCATCTCCACTCACCTCCCAATAACACAGTCTGCAGAAAACCATCCTCAGCATCTTCCCTAACCTTCCAATAACAAAACCTGCAGAATCTCATCCTCAGCATCTCCACACACCTCCCAATAACACAATCTGCAGAAACCTATCCTCAGCATCTTCCCTAACCTTCCAATAACACAGCCTGCAGAAACCCATCCTCAGTATCTTCACTAACCTTCCAATAACACAATCTGCAGAAAACCATCCTCAGCATCTTTCCCAACCTTCCAACAACACAACCTGCAGAAACCCATCTTATTCATCTCCACTCCCCTCCCAATAACACAACCTGCAGAAACCCATCCTCAGCATCTCCACTCACCTCCCAATAACACAATCTGCATAAACCCATCCTCAGCATCTCCACTCACCTCCCAATAACACAACCTGCAGAAACCCATCCTCAGCATCTCTACGCACCTCCCAATAACACAACCTGCAGAACCCATCCTCAGCATCTCCACTCACCTCCCAATAACACAATCTGCATAAACCCATCCACAACATATTCACTGACCTTCCAATAACAAAACCTGCAGAACCCCATCCTCAGCATCTTCACTAACCTTCCAATAACACGACCTGCAGAAACCCATCCTCAGCATCTCCATCACCTCCCAATAACACGACCTGCAGAAACCCATTCTCGGCATCTTCACTCACCTCCCAATAACACAACCTGCAGAAAACAATCCTCAGCATCTTCACTAACCTTCCAATCACACAACCTGCAGAAACGCATTCTCAGCATCTTCACTCACCTCCCAATATCACGACCTGCAGAAACCCATTCTCAGCATCTTCACTAACCTTCCAATAACACAACCTGCAGAAACCCATCCTCAGCATCTCAACTCACCTCGGAGTAACATAATCTGCAGAAACCCATCCTCAGAATCTTCACTAACCTTCCAATAACACGACCTGCAGAAACCCATCCTCCGCATCGCCACTATCCTTCCAATAACACAACCTGCAGAAACCCATCCTCAGCATCTCCATCACCTCCCAATAACACGACCTGCAGAAACCCATTCTCAGCATCTTCACTCACCTCCCAATAACACAACATGCAGAAAACAATCCTCAGCATCTTCACTAACCTTCCAATAACACAACCTGCAGAAACCTATCTTCAGCAAGTTCACTCACCTCCCAATAACACAACCTGCAGAAACCCATCCTCAGCATTTTCACTCACCTCCCAATAACACAACCTTCAGAAACCCATCCTCAGCATCTTCGCTAACCTTCCAATAACACAACCTGCAGAAACCCATCCTCAGCATCTTCACTAACCTTCCAATAACACAATCTGCAGAAAACCGTCCTCAGTATCTTCCCCAACCTTCCAACAACACAACCTGCAGAAACCCATCTTATTCATCTCCACTCCCCTCCCAATAACACCACCTGCAGAAACCCATCCTCAGCATCTCCACTCACCTCCCAATAACACAACCTGCAGAAACCCATCCTCAGCATCTCTACTCACCTCCCAATAACACAACCTGCAGAACCCATCCTCAGCATCTCCACTCACCTCCCAATAACACAATCTGCATAAACCCATCCACAACATATTCACTGACCTTCCAATAACAAAACCTGCAGAACCCCATCCTCAGCATCTTCACTAACCTTCCAATAACACGACCTGCAGAAACCCATCCTCCGCATCGCCACTATCCTTCCAATAACACAACCTGCAGAAACCCATCCTCAGCATCTCCACTCACCTCCCATTAACACAATCTGCATAAACCCATCCTCAGCATCTCCACTCACCTCCCAATAACACAACCTGCAGAAACCCATCCTCTGCATCTCCACTAACCTTCCAATAACACAACCTGCAGAAACCCATTCTCAACATCTCCACTCACCTCCCAATAACACAACCTGCAGCAACACATCCTCAGCATCTGCACTAACCTCCCAATAACACAACCTGCAGAAACCCATCCTCTGCACCTCCACTCACCTTCCAATAACACCACCTGCAGAAACCCATCCTCATCATCTCCACTCACCTCCCAATAACACAACCTGCAGAAACCCATTCTCAGCATCTCCACTCACCTTCCAATAACACAATCTGCAGAAACCCATCCTCAGCATCTTCCCTCACCTTCCAATAACACAACCTGCAGAAACCCATCCTCAGCATCTCCACTCACCTCCCAATAACACAACCTGCAGAAACCCATCCTCAGCATCTCCACTTACCTCCCAATAACACAACCTGCAGAAAACAATCCTCAGCATCTTCACTAAACTTCCAATAAAACAACCTGCAGAAACCCATCGTCAGCCTCTTCACTCACCTTCCAATAACACAACCTGCAGAAACCCATTCTCAGCATCTCCACTAACCTTCCAATAACACAACCTGCAGAAACCCATCCTCAGTATCTCCACTCACCCCCCAATAACACAACCTGCAGAAACCCATCCTCAGCATCTCTACTGACCTTCCAATGACAGAACCTGCAGAAACCCATCCTCAGCATCTTCACTCACCCCCCAATAACACAACCTGCAGAAACCCATCCTCAGCAGCTCCACTCACCTCCCAATAACACAACCTGCAGAAACCCATCCTCAGCATCTCCACTCACCTCCCAATAACACAACCTGCAGAAAACCATCCTCAGCACCTTCACTAACCTTCCAATAGCACAACCTGCAGAAACCCATCCTCAGCATCTTCACTCACCTCCCAATAACACAACCTGCAGAAACCCATCCTCAGCATCTCCACTCACCTCCCAATAACACAACCTGCAGAAACCCATCCTCAGCATCTCCACTCGCCTCCCAATAACACAACCTGCAGAAACCCATCCTCAGCATCTTCACTCACCTCCCAATAACACAACCTTCAGAAACCCATCCTCAGCATCTCCACTCACCTCCCAATAACACAACCTGCAGAAACCCATCCTCAGCATCTCCACTCACCTCCCAATAACACAACCTGCAGAAATCCATCCTCAGCATCTTCACTCACCTCCCAATAACACAACCTGCAGAAACCCATCGTCAGCATCTCCACTCACCTCCCAATAACACAACCTGCAGAAACCCATCCTCAGCATCTTCACTCACCTCCCAATAACACAACCTGCAGAAACCCATCCTCAGCATCTCCACTCACCTCCCAATAACACAACCTGCAGAAACCCATCCTCAGCAACTTCACTCACCTCCCAATAACACAACCTGCAGAAACCCATTCTCAGCATCTTCACTAACTTTCCAATAACACAACCTGCAGAAACCCATCCTCAGCATCTCCACTCACCTCCCAATAACACAACCTGCAGAAACCCATCCTCAGCATCTCCACTCACCTCCCAATAACACAACCTGCAGAAAACCATCCTCAGCACCTTCACTAACCTTCCAATAGCACAACCTGCAGAAACCCATCCTCAGCATCTTCACTCACCTCCCAATAACACAACCTGCAGAAACCCATCCTCAGCATCTCCACTCACCTCCCAATAACACAACCTGCAGAAACCCATCCTCAGCATCTCCACTCGCCTCCCAATAACACAACCTGCAGAAACCCATCCTCAGCATCTTCACTCACCTCCCAATAACACAACCTTCAGAAACCCATCCTCAGCATCTCCACTCACCTCCCAATAACACAACCTGCAGAAACCCATCCTCAGCATCTCCACTCACCTCCCAATAACACAACCTGCAGAAATCCATCCTCAGCATCTTCACTCACCTCCCAATAACACAACCTGCAGAAACCCATCGTCAGCATCTCCACTCACCTCCCAATAACACAACCTGCAGAAACCCATCCTCAGCATCTTCACTCACCTCCCAATAACACAACCTGCAGAAACCCATCCTCAGCATCTCCACTCACCTCCCAATAACACAACCTGCAGAAACCCATCCTCAGCAACTTCACTCACCTCCCAATAACACAACCTGCAGAAACCCATCCTCAGAATCTTGACTAACCTTCCAATAACACAGTCTGCAGAAAACCATCCTCAGTATCCTCCCTAACCTTCCAATAACACAACATGCCGAAACCCATCCTCAGCATCTCCACTCACCTTCCAATAACAAAACCTGCAGAAACCCTCCTCAGCATCTTCAATAACCTCCCAATTACACAACCTGCAGAAACCCATCCTCAGCATCTCCACTCACCTCCCAATAACACAACCTGCAGAATCCCATCCTGAGCATCTCCACTAACCTCCCAATAACACAACCTGCACAAACCCATCCTCAGCATCTTCACTCACCTTCCAATAACACAACCTGCAGAAACCCATCCTCAGCATCTTCACTCACCTCCCAATAACACAACCTGCAGAAACCCATCCTCAACATCTCCACTCACCTCCCAATAACACAACCTGCAGAAACCCATCCTCAGCAACTCCACTCACCTCCCAGTAACACAACCTGCAGAAACCCATCCTCAGCATCTCCACTCACCTCCCAATAACACAGTCTGCAGAAAACCATCCTCAGCATCTTCCCTAACCTTCCAATAACACAGCCTGCAGAAACCCATCCTCAGTATCTTCACTAACCTTCCAATAACACAATCTGCAGAAAACCATCCTCAGCATCTTTCCCAACCTTCCAACAACACAACCTGCAGAAACCCATCTTATTCATCTCCACTCCCCTCCCAATAACACAGCCTGCAGAAAACCATCCTCAGCATCTTCCCTAACTTTCTAATAAAACAACCTGCAGAAACCCATCCTCAGCATCTCCACTCACCTCCCAATAACACAATCTGCATAAACCCATCCTCAGCATCTCCACTCACCTCCCAATAACACAACCTGCAGAAACCCATCCTCAGCATCTCTACGCACCTCCCAATAACACAACCTGCAGAACCCATCCTCAGCATCTCCACTCACCTCCCAATAACACAATCTGCATAAACCCATCCACAATATATTCACTGACCTTCCAATAACAAAACCTGCAGAACCCCATCCTCAGCATCTTCACTAACCTTCCAATAACACGACCTGCAGAAACCCATCCTCAGCATCTCCATCACCTCCCAATAACACGAGCTGCAGAAACCCATTCTCGGCATCTTCACTCACCTCCCAATAACACAACCTGCAGAAAACAATCCTCAGCATCTTCACTAACGTTCCAATCACACAACCTGCAGAAACGCATTCTCAGCATCTTCACTCACCTCCCAATAACACGACCTGCAGAAACCCATTCTCAGCATCTTCACTAACCTTCCAATAACACAACCTGCAGAAACCCATCCTCAGCATCTCAACTCACCTCCCAGTAACATAATCTGCAGAAACCCATCCTCAGAATCTTCACTAACCTTCCAATAACACGACCTGCAGAAACCCATCCTCCGCATCGCCACTATCCTTCCAATAACACAACCTGCAGAAACCCATCCTCAGCATCTCCATCACCTCCCAATAACACGACCTGCAGAAACCCATTCTCAGCATCTTCACTCACCTCCCAATAACACAACCTGCAGAAAACAATCCTCAGCATCTTCACTAACCTTCCAATAACACAACCAGCAGAAACCTATCTTCAGCAAGTTCACTCACCTCCCAATAACACAACCTGCAGAAACCCATCCTCAGCATTTTCACTCACCTCCCAATAACACAACCTTCAGAAACCCATCCTCAGCATCTTCCCGAACCTTCCAATAACACAATCTGCAGAAAACCGTCCTCAGTATCTTCCCCAACCTTCCAACAACACAACCTGCAGAAACCCATCTTATTCATCTCCACTCCCCTCCCAATAACACAACCTGCAGAAACCCATCCTCAGCATCTCCACTCACCTCCCAATAACACAACCTGCAGAAACCCATCCTCAGCATCTCTACTCACCTCCCAATAACACAACCTGCAGAACCCATCCTCAGCATCTCCACTCACCTCCCAATAACACAATCTGCATAAACCCATCCACAACCTATTCACTGACCTTCCAATAACAAAACCTGCAGAACCCTATCCTCAGCATCTTCACTAACCTTCCAATAACACGACTTGCAGAAACCCATCCTCCGCATCGCCACTATCCTTCCAATAACACAACCTGCAGAAACCCATCCTCAGCATCTCCACTCACCTCCCATTAACACAATCTGCATAAACCCATCCTCAGCATCTCCACTCACCTCCCAATAACACAACCTGCAGAAACCCATCCTCAGCATCTCTACTCACCTCCCAATAACACAACCTGCAGAACCCATCCTCAGCATCTCCACTCACCTCCCAATAACACAATCTGCATAAACCCATCCACAACATATTCACTGACCTTCCAATAACAAAACCTGCAGAAACCCATCCTCAGCATCTTCACTAACCTTCCAATAAAACGACCTGCAGAAACCCATCCTCCGCATCGCCACTATCCTTCCAATAACACAACCTGCAGAAACCCATCCTCAGCATCTCCATCACCTCCCAATAACACGACCTGCAGAAAACCATTCTCAGCATCTTCACTCACCTCCCAATAACACAACCTGCAGAAAACAATCCTCAGCATCTTCACTAACCATCAATAACACAACCTGCAGAAACGCATTCTCAGCATCTTCACTCACCTCCCAATAACACAACCTGCAGAAACCCATTCTCAGCATCTTCACTCACCTCCCAATAACACAAACTGCAGAAACCCATTCTCAGCATCTTCATTCACCTCCCAGGAAGACAAACAGAAGGATCCCATCCTCAGCATCTTCACTAACCTTCCAATAACCCAACCTGCAGAAACCCATCCTCAGCATCTCAACTCACCTCCCTGTAACACAACCTGCAGAACCCACCCTCAGAATCTTCACAAACCTTCCAATAACACAATCTGCAGAAAACCATCCTCAGCATCTTCCCTAACTTTCCAAGAACACAACCTGCAGAAACCCATCCTCAGCATCTTCACTCACCTCCCAATAACACAACCTGCAGAAACCCATCCTCAACATCTCCACTCACCTCCCAATAACACAACCTGCAGAAACCCATCCTCAGCAACTCCACTCACCTCCCAATAACACAACCTGCAGAAACCCATCCTCAGCAACTCCACTCACCTCCCAGTAACACAACCTGCAGAAACCCATCCTCAGCATCTCCACTCACCTCCCAATAACACAGTCTGCAGAAAACCATCCTCAGCATCTTCCCTAACCTTCCAATAACAAAACCTGCAGAATCTCATCCTCAGCATCTCCACACACCTCCCAATAACACAATCTGCAGAAACCTATCCTCAGCATCTTCCCTAACCTTCCAATAACACAACCTGCAGAAACCCATCCTCAGTATCTTCACTACCCTTCCAATAACACAATCTGCAGAAAACCATCCTCAGCATCTTCCCCAACCTTCCAACAACACAACCTGCAGAAACCCATCTTATTCATCTCCACTCCCCTCCCAATAACACAACCTGCAGAAACCCATCCTCAGCATCTTCACTCAACTCCCAATAACACAATCTGCATAAACCCATCCTCAGCATCTCCACTCACCTCCCGATAACACAACCTGCAGAAACCCATCCTCAGCATCTCTACGCACCTCCCAATAACACAACCTGCAGAACCCATCCTCAGCATCTCCACTCACCTCCCAATAACACAATCTGCATAAACCCATCCACAACATATTCACTGACTTTCCAATAACAAAACCTGCAGAACCCCATCCTCAGCATCTTCACTAACCTTCCAATAACACGACCTGCAGAAACCCATCCTCAGCATCTCTATCACCTCCCAATAACACGACCTGCAGAAACCCATTCTCAGCATCTTCACTCACCTCCCAATAACACAACCTGCAGAAAACCATTCTCAGCATCTTCACTCACCTCCCAATAACACAACCTGCAGAAAACCATCCTCAGCATCTTCACTAACCTTCCAATAACACAGCCTGTAGAAACGCATTCTCAGCATCTTCACTCACCTCCCAATAACACAACCTGCAGAAACCCATTCTCAGCATCTTCACTAACCTTCCAATAACACAACCTGCAGAAACCCATCCTCAGCATCTCAACTCACCTCCCAGTAACATAATCTGCAGAAACCTATCCTCAGAATCTTCACTAACCTTCCAATAACACGACCTGCAGAAACCCATCCTCCGCATCGCCACTATCCTTCCAATAACACAACCTGCAGAAACCCATCCTCAGCATCTCCATCACCTCCCAATAACACGACCTGCAGAAACCCATTCTCAGCATCTTCACTCACCTCCCAATAACACAACCTGCAGAAAACAATCCTCAGCATCTTCACTAACCTTCCAATAACACAACCTGCAGAAACCTATCTTCAGCAAGTTCACTCACCTCCCAATAACACAACCTGCAGAAACCCATTCTCAGCATCTTCACTAACCTTCCAATAACACAACCTGCAGAAACCCATCCTCAGCATCTCAACTCACCTCCCAGTAACATAACCTGCAGAAACCCATCCTCAGAATCTTCACTAACCTTCCAATAACACAGTCTGCAGAAAACCATCCTCAGCATCCTCCCTAACCTTCCAATAACACAACATGCCGAAACCCATCCTCAGCATCTCCACTCACCTTCCAATAACAAAACCTGCAGAACCCCATCCTCAGCATCTCCACTCACCTCCCAATAACACAACCTGCAGAATCCATCCTGAGCATCTCCACTTACCTCCCAATAACACAACCTGCAGAAACCCATCCTCAGCATCTTCACTAACCTCCCAATAACACAACCTGCAGAAACCCATCCTCAGCATCTCCACTCACCTCCCAATAACACAACCTGCAGAAACCCATCCTCAGCATCTTCACTCACCTCCCAATAACACAACCTGCAGAATCCCATCCTCAGCATCTCCACTCACCTCCCAATAACACAACCTGCAGAAACCCATCCTCAGCAACTCCACTCACCTCCCAGTAACACAACCTGCAGAAACCCATCCTCAGCATCTCCACTCACCTCCCAATAACACAGTCTGCAGAAAACCACCCTCAGCATCTTCCCTAACCTTCCAATAACAAAACCTGCAGAATCTCATCCTCAGCATCTCCACACACCTCCCAATAACACAATATGCAGAAACCTATCCTCAGCATCTCCACTCACCTTCCCATAACACAACCTGCAGAAACCCATCCTCAGCATCTCCACTCACCTCCCAATAACACAATCTGCAGAAAACCGTCCTCAGTATCTTCCCAAACCTTACAACAACACAACCTGCAGAAACCCATCTTATTCATCTCCACTCCCCTCCCAATAACACAATCTGCAGAAAACCATCCTCAGCATCTTCCCTAACTTTCCAAGAACACAACCTGCAGAAACCCATCCTCAGCATCTTCACTCACCTCCCAATAACACAACCTGCAGAAACCCATCCTCAACATCTCCACTCACCTCCCAATAACACAACCTGCAGAAACCCATCCTCAGCAACTCCACTCACCTCCCAATAACACAACCTGCAGAAACCCATCCTCAGCAACTCCACTCACCTCCCAGTAACACAACCTGCAGAAACCCATCCTCAGCATCTCCACTCACCTCCCAATAACACAGTCTGCAGAAAACCATCCTCAGCATCTTCCCTAACCTTCCAATAACAAAACCTTCAGAATCTCATCCTCAGCATCTCCACACACCTCCCAATAACACAATCTGCAGAAACCTATCCTCAGCATCTTCCCTAACCTTCCAATAACACAACCTGCAGAAACCCATCCTCAGTATCTTCACTAACCTTCCAATAACACAATCTGCAGAAAACCATCCTCAGCATCTTCCCCAACCTTCCAACAACACAACCTGCAGAAACCCATCTTATTCATCTCCACTCCCCTCCCAATAACACAACCTGCAGAAACCCATCCTCAGCATCTTCACTCACCTCCCAATAACACAATCTGCATAAACCCATCCTCAGCATCTCCACTCACCTCCCGATAACACAACCTGCAGAAACCCATCCTCAGCATCTCTACGCACCTCCCAATAACACAACCTGCAGAACCCATCCTCAGCATCTCCACTCACCTCCCAATAACACAATCTGCATAAACCCATCCACAACATATTCACTGACTTTCCAATAACAAAACCTGCAGAACCCCATCCTCAGCATCTTCACTAACCTTCCAATAACACGACCTGCAGAAACCCATCCTCAGCATCTCTATCACCTCCCAATAACACGACCTGCAGAAACCCATTCTCAGCATCTTCACTCACCTCCCAATAACACAACCTGCAGAAAACCATTCTCAGCATCTTCACTCACCTCCCAATAACACAACCTGCAGAAAACCATCCTCAGCATCTTCACTAACCTTCCAATAACACAGCCTGTAGAAACGCATTCTCAGCATCTTCACTCACCTCCCAATAACACAACCTGCAGAAACCCATTCTCAGCATCTTCACTAACCTTCCAATAACACAACCTGCAGAAACCCATCCTCAGCATCTCAACTCACCTCCCAGTAACATAATCTGCAGAAACCTATCCTCAGAATCTTCACTAACCTTCCAATAACACGACCTGCAGAAACCCATCCTCCGCATCGCCACTATCCTTCCAATAACACAACCTGCAGAAACCCATCCTCAGCATCTCCATCACCTCTCAATAACACGACCTGCAGAAACCCATTCTCAGCATCTTCACTCACCTCCCAATAACACAACCTGCAGAAAACAATCCTCAGCATCTTCACTAACCTTCCAATAACACAACCTGCAGAAACCTATCTTCAGCAAGTTCACTCACCTCCCAATAACATAACCTGCAGAAACCCATTCTCAGCATCTTCACTAACCTTCCAATAACACAACCTGCAGAAACCCATCCTCAGCATCTCAACTCACCTCCCAGTAACATAACCTGCAGAAACCCATCCTCAGAATCTTCACTAACCTTCCAATAACACAGTCTGCAGAAAACCATCCTCAGCATCCTCCCTAACCTTCCAATAACACAACATGCCGAAACCCATCCTCAGCATCTCCACTCACCTTCCAATAACAAAACCTGCAGAACCCCATCCTCAGCATCTCCACTCACCTCCCAATAACACAACCTGCAGAATCCATCCTGAGCATCTCCACTTACCTCCCAATAACACAACCTGCAGAAACCCATCCTCAGCATCTTCACTAACCTCCCAATAACACAACCTGCAGAAACCCATCCTCAGCATCTCCACTCACCTCCCAATAACACAACCTGCAGAAACCCATCCTCAGCATCTTCACTCACCTCCCAATAACACAACCTGCAGAATCCCATCCTCAGCATCTCCACTCACCTCCCAATAACACAACCTGCAGAAACCCATCCTCAGCAACTCCACTCACCTCCCAGTAACATAACCTGCAGAAACCCATCCTCAGCATCTCCACTCACCTCCCAATAACACAGTCTGCAGAAAACCATCCTCAGCATCTTCCCTAACCTTCCAATAACAAAACCTGCAGAATCTCATCCTCAGCATCTCCACACACCTCCCAATAACACAATCTGCAGAAACCTATCCTCAGCATCTCCACTCACCTTCCCATAACACAACCTGCAGAAACCCATCCTCAGCATCTCCACTCACCTCCCAATAACACAATCTGCAGAAAACCGTCCTCAGTATCTTCCCAAACCTTCCAACAACACAACCTGCCGAAACCCATCTTATTCATCTCCACTCCCCTCCCAATAACACAACCTGCAGAAAACCATCCTCAGCATCTTCCCTAACTTTCCAATAAAACAACTGGCAGAAACCCATCCTCAGCATCTCCACTCACCTCCCAATAACACAATCTGCATAAACCCATCCTCAGCATCTCCACTCACCTCCCAATAACACAACCTGCAGAAACCCATCCTCAGCATCTCTACTCACCTCCCAATAACACAACCTGCAGAACCCATCCTCAGCATCTCCACTCACCTCCCAATAACACAATCTGCATAAACCCATCCACAACATATTCACTGACCTTCCAATAACAAAACCTGCAGAACCCCATCCTCAGCATCTTCACTAACCTTCCAATAACACGACCTGCAGAAACCCATCCTCCGCATCGCCACTATCCTTCCAATAACACAACCTGCAGAAACCCATCCTCAGCATCTCCATCACCTCCCAATAACACGACCTGCAGAAACCCATTCTCAGCATCTTCACTCACCTTCCAAAAACACAACCTGCAGAAACCCATTCTCAGCATCTTCATTCACCTCCCAGGAAGACAAACAGCAGGAACCCATCCTCAGCATCTTCACTAACCTTCCAATAACCCAACCTGCAGAAACCCATCCTCAGCATCTCAACTCACCTCCCTGTAACACAACCTGCAGAACCCACCCTCAGAATCTTCACAAACCTTCCAATAACACAATCTGCAGAAAACCATCCTCAGCATCTTCCCTAACCTTCCAAGAACACAACATGCCGAAACCCATCCTCAGCATCACTCACTTCCCAATAACGCAACCTGCAGAAGCCCATCCTCAGCATCTCCTCTCACCTCCCAATAACGCAACCTGCAGAAGCCCATCCTCAGCATCTTCACTCACCTCCCAATAACGCAACCTGCAGAAGCCCATCCTCAGCATCTCCTCTCACCTCCCAATAACACAACCTGCAGAAACCCATCATCAGCATCTCCACTCACCTTCCAATAACACAACCTGCAGAAACGCATCCTCAGCATCTTCACTCACCTCCCAATAACACAACCTGCAGAAACCCATCCTCAGCATCTCCACTCACCTCCCAATAACACACCTGCAGAACCCATCCTCAGTATCTTCACTGACCTTCCAATAACACAAGCTGCAGAAACCCATCCTCAGCATCTCAACTCACCTCCCAATAACACAACCTGCAGAAACCCATCCTCAGCATCTTCACTCACCTCCCAATAACACAACCTGCAGAAACCCATCCTCAGCATCTTCACTAACCTTCCAATAACACAACCTGCAGAAACCCATCCTCAGCATCTCCACTCACCTTCCCATAACACAACCTGCAGAAACCCATCCTCAGCATCTCCACTCACCTCCCAATAACACAACCTGCAGAAACCCATCCTCAGCATCTTCACTCACCTCCCAATAACACAACCTGCAGAAACTCATCCTCAGCATCTCCACTCACCTCCCAATAACACAACCTGCAGAAACCCATCCTCAGCATCTCCACTCACCTCCCAATAACACAGCCTGCAGAAACTCATCCTCAGCATCTCCACTCACCTCCCAATAACACAACCTGCAGAAACCCATCCTCAGCATCTCCACTCACCTCCCAATAACACAACCTTCAGAAACACATCCTCAGCATCTCCACTAAACTTCCAATAATACAACCTGCAGAAACCCATTCTCAGCATCTTCACTCACCTCCCAATATCACAACCTGCAGCAACACATCCTCAGCATCTCCACTCACCTCCCAATAACACAACCTGCAGAACCCCATCCTCAGCATCTCCACTCACCTCCCAATAACACAACCTGCAGAAACCCATCCTCCGCATCTTCACTCACCTCCCAATAACACAACCTGCAGAAACCCATTCTCAGCATCTTCACTCACCTCCCAATATCACAACCTGCAGCAACCCATCCTCAGCATCTCCACTCACCTCCCAATAACACAACCTGCAGAACCCCATTCTCAGCCTCTCCACTCACCTCCCAATAACACAAACTGCAGAAACCCATCCTCAGCATCTCCACCATCCTTCCAATAATACAACCTGCAGAAACCCGTCCTCAGCATCTTCACTCACCCCCCAATAAGACAACCTGCAGAAAACCCATCCTCAGCATCTTCACTCACCCCCCAATAACACAACCTGCAGAAACCCATCCTCAGCATCTTCACTAACCTCCCAATAACACAACCTGCAGAAACCCATTCTCAGCATCTTCACTCACCTCCCAATAACAGAATTGCAAAAGTAATGAAAAATAGCTCATTTCCCCATTCATTGAAAATGGACATGGGCTTGGTCTAATTTGATTGAAATTCTCCACAGTCTCACTCAATCACTGAATGAGAATTCAGATAGTGGGATGCTGCCAGACTGGGAACCCATCTACATCAGTGAGCACAGGGATGATAGTGGACTGGGATTGGGTGAGGGTTAGGACCCATACTGGGAACCAATCTACATCAGTGAGCACAGGGATGATAGGTGACTGGGATTGGGTGAGGGTTAGGGCTCAGACTGGGAATCAATCTACAGCAGTGAGCACAGGGATGATAGGGGACTGGGATTGGGTGAGGGTTAGGATATGGCAGCAGAGTTGGAGATGAGCTGCGCTTCATGAAGATTTGTATCAGAAATTGTGTGACAGAACGTCATTGGATTAGTCGAGTGTGGATTTAACAAAGACACAGATGATGATTTATTCTGCAGCTGAGATGAAGCAGAGGTGGCGATGGCAAACGAGCAGGAATGGGAATGGCGAGAGTGTCTGGCTATAATAACTTTACTGTCAAAGGGAGAGCAGGGATTGTGAACAGCCTCCGATATTAACCAGAGAGCGAGTGGAGCCACTGGATAGGGAATGACCTCAGTGACTGGAATCGATGTTGATATTTATAGCTAAAGGCACAGAGCTTCAAGGTAAGGAAGTGTTATTCCCACTATTCCAGATGTTGGTCAGACCGCACCTGGAGTATTGCACAGTCCTGGCCCCTGATTTGAGGAAAGATGTAGGGGCTTTAGAGGCAGTTCAGAGGAGGTTGACGAGACTGACCGCAGAGATGAGGGCTTTGTCTTATCAAGAGAGTTGTTAAGAAGGAGTAGAGATCCAATTGTGGTTTATAAGATGATAAAAGGTGTGGGTAAAGTGGAAGTGGAGCGGATGCTTCCTCTTGTGGGGCGTTCTGGAACGAGAGGTCAGAATCTCAGGATAACAGGCAGCAAATGTGAATCAGAGCTGAGGAGAAACTACTTCTCCCAATGGGATGTGAACCTGTGGAATTCGCTATCCAGAGTGTGGGGCATGCTGGGACAGTGAGTACATTTAAGGAGCAGTTAGATAGATTTTGAATTGGGAATGGGGTGAGAATTTTGGACAATGGGCAGGGCGGCGGCGTTAAGCCGAGGATGAGATCAGCCAAGACCGAATGACGGAGCAGACGCGAGGGGCCAAATAGCCTCATTCTGCTCCTGGACCTGAAAACTTACAAACTTCTGAACTGAAAATCGTGTATTGAATCTTTCCAAGATGCAAATGACCAGAGCAATAATACACTTAAAGTGGTTTATACAATAAATAACTGGACAGGGAGACTTACCAGGGACACCGACAACAGCCAGGAGGGGATAGTACCCCGCTTGAATTATCAGCAGTGCGCCGCGGATCCGGTGTGGTAAAGACGGCGAAGACATCACGTAAATACCCCAGGATAAACTCCTGTCCATTGCTGTAACGTTCCTGTGGGTAGTTCCCAGATTCTGATCCATTGCTGTAACGTTCCTGTGGTTAGATCCCAGATTCTGATCCATTGCTGTAACGTTCCTGTGGATAGTTCCCAGATTCTGATCCATTGCTGTAACGTTCCTGTGGATAGTTCCCAGATTCTGATCCATTGCTGTAACGTTCCTGTGGATAGTTCCCAGATTCTGATCCATTGCTGTAACGTTCCTGTGGGTAGTTCCCAGATTCTGATCCCTCCTCTCGGTCTCTCTGGAGCCGCTGATCTCTGGCAGTGTTGGAATTGACGCTCCCGCTGACAGTTTGGGATAACACAATGAAAGGAATCGCTTATTAATACAGAGACAAACCCTCCAGTGACACGGTTAGATCCATGGAGACTGACATTAATCACAGTCACTAAACAAACAGGCTCAGTTAACCCCTTTCAATCCAATACTTTTTCTATCACAATGAAATAGAAGATTAGCCGGGTCTGGATCGGTTGTGTGACAGTGACTGAGGGATGGAGTGTGGAAATAGTGGACACACTGACCCTGATACTCAATCCTCATTGATCTCTGAGTGGTTCCAGGGGACTGGGGCATTTTCACTGTCCCATCCTGTTTATAAAAGGAGAGAGAGGGATAAACCCTGGAGTGACAGAGCAGTCAGTATAATGCTAGTCACCAGGACATTTCTAGGGGTCAGAGTGGGCAACAGGAATATTGCTCCTTCGCGAGGAAATGGTGTTATGTGACCAGAAACACGGCGATATTCGTGGGAAATCACATCGCATGTTGTTATTGCAGTTATATTTCAAAATAACTGGAGGATTAATGAGGGAACGGACATGAATTTATGTATTGGGACATATTGTGATCAAATGTCATTTATTAGAGTTGTAGAGTTGTTCTCGAGTCCCAAAGCCGTGGATTAAAGGGTCTGTGACAGTGAGAATGTGAGATTGGCTAAGAAACAGAAAGCAGAGAGAAGCGGTGAATGATAGTTATTCAGACAGGAGGGGAGGAGACACTGATGTTCACTCGGGGTCCACATGAGGACAATTGCTCTTCAAGATACAATTCACTGCGATAGGCTTCAATGGAAAGACTTTCAACATTCACAAATGACAGAGACTCAGCAATGACACAGTGAGCAGGGTAGCAGCAATCTTCAGCAGCATGTTCCCAGATCTGTGAAAGGGAGGGTCACGGGGAAAGTAAATTTAAATCACTGTCGTGTGGGTGATGCATTAGGGAGGAGGGCAGAGGACAGGAAATATAAACTAAACGGGACAAGTTTAAAAAGTGTACGGGAAGGGAGCGGGGACATGTCCACACTTTGCACTGGAAGGTCATCGTGATAAGATTGGAAAAACCTCAGAAGATATTTAACTTGATCAATAGAGGCGGAGACTGCTAAAAGAAGGATGTTAGGATCATAGAGTCATCGAGGTCCAGAGCACAGAAAGGCCATTCGGCCCATCTGGAGTGGGCAGGTCATAAACAACCACCTGAGTATTTGAATCCCACTTTCTAACACTTTGCCAATAGCCTATAGAGTTATAACCAGGTTTATAGAGAGGACCATAGCTGAGGAATTGCTTCTTGTTCTGCCGCTAAATATACAAAAGGATGTGAGGATCTTCGAGACAAAACAAAGGATATTTAATAGAGTGTTGTCAGGGATGGAGGATTTCAGTTGAATGGTGGGATTAGTGAACTGGAATTGTAATCTGTAGATCAGTTTAAGGTAAAGAGCAACTTCACAGAGGACTCCAAATTAGGAAGGAGTTTAGAGAGAGTGAGCAGAAAGGGTTCCACTGGAGTGTGTGTGGGCTGGGGGGAGTGGCCTGGAGTGTGTGTGTGGGCTGGCCGGGAGTGGCCTGGAGTGTGTGTGTGGACTGGACGGGAGTGGCCGTGAGTGTGTGTGTGGGCTGGCCGGGAGTAGCCTGGAGTGTGTGTGTGGGCTGGCTGGGAGTGGCCGGGAGTGAGTGTGTGGGCTGGCCGGGAGTGACCTGGGGGGTATGTGTGGACTGGTCGGGAGTGGCCTGGAGTGTGTGTGTGGGCTGGCCGGGAGTGGCCTGGAGTGTGTGTGTGGGCTGGCCGGGAGTGGCCTGGCCTGGAGTGTGTGTGTGGTCTGGCCGGGAGTGGCCTGGAGTGTGTGCGTGGGCTGGCCAGGAGTGGCCTGGAGTGTGTGTGTGGGCTGGCCGGGAGTGGCCTGGAGTGTGTGTGTGGGCTGGCCGGGAGTGGCCTGGAGTGTGTGTGTGGGCTGGCCGGGAGTGGCCTGGCCTGGAGAGTGTGTGGGGGCTGGCCGGGAGTGGCCTGGAGAGTGTGTGTGGGCTGGCCGGGAGTGGCCTGGCCTGGAGTGTGTGTGTGGGCTGGCCGGGAGTGGCCTGGAGTGTGTGTGTGGGCTGGCCGGGAGTGGCCTGGAGTGTGTGTGTGGGCTGGCCGGGAGTGGCCTGGAGTGTGTGTGTGGGCTGGCCGGGAGTGGCCTGGAGTGTGTGTGTGGACTGGCCGGGAGTGGCCTGGAGAGTGTGTGTGGGCTGGCCGGGAGTGACCTGGAGGGTGAGTGTGGGCTGGCCGGGAGTGGCCTGGAGTGTGTGTGTGGGCTGGCCGGGAGTGGCCTGGAGTGTGTGTGTGGGCTGACCGGGAGTGGCTTGGAGTGTGTGAGTGGGCTGGCCGGGAGTGGCCTGGAGTGTGTGTGTGGGCTGGCCGGGAGTAGCCTGGCCTGGAGTGTGTGTGTGGGCTGGCCGGGAGTGGCCTGGAGTGTGTGTGTGGGCTGGCTGGGACTGGCCTGGAGTGTGTGTGTGGGCTGGCCGGGAGTGACCTGGAGTGTGTGTGTGGGCTGGCCGGGAGTGGCCTGGAGTGTGTGTGTGGGCTTGCCGGGAGTGGCCTGGAGTGTGTGTGTGGGCTGGCCGGGAGTGGCCGGGAGTGTGTGTGGGCTGGCCGGGAGTGTCCTGGAGTGTGTGTGTGGGCTGGCCGGGAGTGGCCTGGAGTGTGTGTGTGGGCTGGCCGGGAGTGGCCTGGAGTGTGTGTGTGGGCTGGCCGGGAGTGGCCTGGTGTGTGTGTGTGGGCTGGCCGGGAGTGGCCTGGTGTGTGTGTGTGGGCTGGCCGGGAGTGGCCTGGAGTGTGTGTGTGGGCTGGCCGGGAGTGGCCTGGAGTGTGTGTGTGGGCTGGCCGGGAGTGGCCTGGAGTGTGTGTGTGGGCTGGCCGGGAGAGGCCTGGAGTGTGTGTGTGGGAGGCCGGGAGTGGCCTGGCCTGGAGAGTGTGTGTGGGCTGGCCGGGAGTGGCCTGGAGAGTGTGTGTGGGCTGGCCGGGAGTGGCCTGGTGTGTGTGTGTGGGCTGGCCGGGAGTGGCCTGGAGTGTGTATGTGGGCTGGCCGGGAGTGGCCTGGTGTGTGTGTGTGGGCTGGCCGGGAATGGCCTGGAGTGTGTGTGTGGGCTGGCCGGGAGTGGCCTGGAGTGTGTGTGTGGGCTGGCCGGGAGTGGCCTGGAGTGTGTGTGTGGGCTGGCCGGGAGTGGCCTGGAGTGTGTGTGTGGGCTGGCCGGGAGTGGCCTGGAGTGTGTGTGTGGGCTGGCCGGGAGTGGCCTGGTGTGTGTGTGTGGGCTGGCCGGGAATGGCCTGGAGTGTGTGTGTGGGCTGGCCGGGAGTGGCCTGGAGAGTGTGTGTGGGCTGGCCGGGAGTGGCCTGGAGTGTGTGTGTGGGCTGGCCGGGAGTGGCCTGGAGTGTGTGTGTGGGCTGGCCGGGAGTAGCCTGGAGTGTGTGTGTGGGCTGGCCGGGAGTGGCCTGGAGTGTGTCTGGGCTGCCCGGGAGTAGCCTGGAGTGTGTGTGTGGGCTGGCCGGGAGTGGCCTGGAGTGTGTGTGTGGGCTGGCCGGGAGTGGCCTGGAGTGTGTGTGTGGGCTGGCCGGGAGTGGCCTGGAGTGTGTGTGTGGGCTGGCCGGGAGTGGCCTGGAGTGTGTGTGTGGGCTGGCCGGGAGTAGCCTGGAGTGTGTGTGTGGGCTGGCCGGGAGTGGCCTGGAGTGTGTGTGTGGGCTGGCCGGGAGTGGCCTGGAGTGTGTGTGGGCTGGCCGGGAGTGGCCGGGAGTGTGTTTGTGGGCTGGCCGGGAGTGGCCTGGAGTGTGTGTGGGCTGGCCGGGAGTGGCCTGGAGTGTGTGTGGGCTGGCCGGGAGTGGCCTGGAGTGTGTGTGTGGGCTGGCCGGGAGTTATCTGGTAGTCAGCCAGCAGGAAGAGTTACCCGCGCAGGAGGCCTCCTCCAGTCAGACCCAGTCCATCTCCAGCTCCCTTACACATCCCTTCACCCTCTCCACGCTGACTGCCCAGTGATACAACAGAAGATTCAGCAGGGCCAGGCCGCCCACCTGCCCCCTCATTGTAGAATCATCTTGCGTATTCTAGAAACTCGCCCCATTTGTTACAGTGTTTCCAGAGAATAATTTACAGTGGTCCCTGGGTAGTATATCATTATTTACAGTGGTCCCTGGGCAGTATATGATTATTTGCAGTGGTCCCTGGGTAGAATATCATTATTTACAGTGGTCCCTGGGCAGTATTTCATTAGTTACAGTGGTCCCTGGGCAGTATTTCATTAGTTACAGTGGTCCCTTGGAAGTATATCATTATTTAGTGTGGTCCCTGGGTAGTATATCATTATTTACAATGGTCCCTGAGTAGAATACCATTATTTACAGTGGTCCCTGGGCAGTATATCATTATTTACAGTGTCCCTGGGCAGTATATCAATATTTACAGTGGCCTTGGGGAGGTAGCATAATTTACAGTGGCCACTGGATCGTATTTCATTATTTACAGTGGTCCCTGGGCAGTATTTCATTAGTTACAGTGGTCCCTGGGAAGTATATCATTATTTACAGTGTCCCTGGGTAGAATATCATTATCTTCAGCGGTTCCTGGGTTGTATACCATTATTTACAGTGGCCTTGGGGAGGTAGCATAATTTACTGTGGCCTCTGGGTCGTATTTCATTAGTTACAGTGGTCCCTGGGCATTATTTCATTAGTTGCAGTGGTGCCTGGGCAGTATTTCATTAGTTACAGTGGTCCCTGGGCAGTATGTCATTATTTACTGTGGTCCCTGGGTCGTATATCATTATTTACAGTGTCCCTGGGTAGTATATCATTATTTACAGTGGTCTCTGGGTAGTATATCATTATTTACAGTGGTCCCTGGGCAGTATATCATTATTTACAGTGGTCCCTGAGTAGAATATCATTATTTACAGTGGTCCCTGGGTAGTATATCATTATTTACAGTGGCCCCTGGGTAGAATATCATTATTTATTGTGGTCCCTGGGCAGTATATCATTATTTACAGTGATCCCAGGTTAGATTATTATCATTTGCAGTGATCCTTTGTTAGTATAGCATTTTGTACACGGGTCCCGGAGTAGTATCTCATTATTTACAGTGGTCCCTTGGAAGCATATCGTTATTCACCGTGGTCCCTGTGTAGTATATCATTATGCACAGTGGTCCCTGGGGAGAATAACATTATATACAGTTGTCCCTAGTTAGTAAATCATTATTTATACTTGTCCCTGGGTAGTATATCATTATTTACAGGGGCCTTGGGTAGTTATCATCATTTATAGTTTTCACTGGATAGTATTTCATTAGTGACAGTGGTCCCGGGGCAGTATGTCATTATTTACAGTCGCCCGTAGTCAGTATATCATTATTTACAGTGGTCCCTGGGTAGTAAACCATTATTTATAGTGGCCTTGGATAGGTATCATCATTTACAGTGGTGATTGGGTAGTATTTCATTAATGACAGTGGTTCCCGGGTAATATGTCCATATTTACTGTGATCCCTGGGCAGTATATCATTATTTACTGTGGTTCCTGGGTAGTATATCATTATTTACAGTGGTTCCTGGGTAGTATATCATTATTTACTGTGGTCCCTGGGTAGTATATCATTATTTACAGTGGTCCCTGGGTAGTATATCATTATTTTCAGTGGGCCCTGGGCAGTAAATCATTATGTACAGTGGTCCCTGGGCAGTATATCATTATTTACTGAGGTCCCTGGGTAGTATATCATTATTTACAGTGGTCCCTGGGTAGTATATCATTATTTACAGTGGTCCCTGGGTAGTATATCATTATTTTCAGTGGGCCCTGGGTAGTATATCATTATTTTCAGTGGGCCCTGGGTAGTATGTCATTATTTTCAGTGGGCCCTGGGTAGTGTATCATTATTTTCAGTGTGCCCTGGGTAGTGTATCATTATTTTCAGGAGGCCCTGGGCAGTATATCATTATTTTCAGTGGTCCCTGGGCAGTATATCATTATTTACAGTACGAACTCTTACAACACCAGGTTAAAGTCCAACAGGTTTGTTTCGATGTCACTAGCTTTCGGAGCGCTGCTCCTTCCTCAGGTGAATGAAGAGGTATGTTCCAGAAACACATATATAGCCAGATTCAAAGATGCCTGATTCATTCACCTGAGGAAGGAGCAGCGCTCCAAAAGCTAGTGACATCGAAACAAACCTGTTGGACTTTAACCTGGTGTTGTAAGGCTTCTTACTGTGCTCACCCCAGTCCAACGCCGGCATCTCCACATCATTATTTACAGTGGACCCTGGGTAGTATATCATTATTTACAGGGGTCCCTGGATGGTATATCATTATTTACAGTGGATCTTGGTTAGAATATCATTATTTACAGTGTTCTTTGGGTAGAATATCATTATATTCAGCGGTACCTGGGTGGTAAATCATTATGTACTGTTGTCCCTGGGTAGTATATCATTATTTACACTGGTCAGTGGGTTGTATACCATTATTTGCAGTGGTTGTTGGATAGGTATCATCATTTACAGTGGTGATTGGGTAGTATTTCATTAGTGACAGTTGTTCCCGGGTAATATGTCCATATTTACAGTGGCCCCTGGGCAGTATATCATTATTTCCAGTGGTCCCTGTGTAGTATCCCATGATTTACAGTGGTTCCTGGGCAATATATCATTATTTACAGTGTTCCCTGGGTAGTATATCATTATTTACAGTGGTTCCTGGGCAGTATATCATTATTTACAGGGGTCCTTGGCTAGTATATCATTATTCACAGTGGTTTCTGGGCAACGTATCATTATTTAAAGTGGTCCCTGGGTAGTATATCATTATTTACAGTGGTCTCTGGGCAATGTACCTTATTTACAGTGGACCCTGGGTAGAATATCATTATTTACAGTGGTCCCTGGGATGTTAATTATTATTTACAGTGTTACTTGGGTATTATATTAATATTTACAGTAGTACATGGGTAGAATATCATTATGTACAGTAGTCCCTGGGTCGTATATCATTATTTACAGTGGTCCTTGGTTAGTATTTCATTATTTACAGTGTTCCCTGGATAGTATATCTTTATTTACAGTGGTCCCAGGGCGGTCTATCATTATTGACTGTGTTCCCAGGGTGGTATGTCATGATTTACAGTTGTCCCGGGACAGTATGTCATCAATTATAGTGTGCCCTGTGTAATGCATCTTTATTTACAGTGGTTTCTGGATAGTATTTCATTATTTCAAGTGTCCCTGTGCAATATATCAGGATTCACAGTGGTCTCTGTGTAGTATAGCATTATTTACAGTGGTCCCTGGGAAATATATAATTAATCACAGCAGTCCCTGGGTCGTATATCATTATTTACAATGGTCCCTGGGCAGTATATCATTATTTACAGTGATCACTGGGCAGTATATCATTATTTACAGTGGTCCCAGTGTAGTGTAGTATAATTTACAGTGGTCCCAGAGTGATGCATCGTGATTTACAGTGGTCCCTGGACATTGTGTCATCATTTATAGTGTGCCCTGTGTAGTACATCTTAATTTACAGTGGACTCGGGATAGTATTTCATTATTTACAGTAGTCCCTGGGTGGTTTATCTTTATATACAGTGGTCCCTAGGTGGTTTATCTTTATTTCCAATGGTCCCTGGGTGGTTTACCTTTATTTACAGTGGGCCCTGGGAGGTTTATTTATATTTACAGTGGTCCCCGGGTGGTTTATCTTTATTTACAGTGGTCCCTGGGTGGTTTATCTTTATTTACAGTGGTCCCTGGGTGGTTTATCTTTATTTACAGTGGTCCCTGGGTGGTTTATCTTTATTTACAGTGGTCCCTGGGTGGCTTATCTTTATTTACAGTGGTCCCTGGGTGGTTTATCTTTATTTACAGTGGTCCCTGGGTGGTTTATCTTTATTTACAGAGGTCCCCGGGTGGTTTATCTTTATTTTCAGTGGTCCCCGGGTGGTTTATCTTTATTGACAGTGGTCCCTGGGAGGTATATCTTTATTTACAGTGGTCCCTGGGTGGTTTACCTTTAGTTACAGTGGTCCCTGGGTGGTTTATCTTTATTTACAGTGGTTCCTGGGTGGTTTATCTTTATTTACAGTGGTCCCCGGGTGGTTTATCTTTATTTACAGTGGTCCCCGGGTGGTTTATCTCTATTTACAGTGGTCCCTGGGTGGTTTATCTTTATTTACAGTGGTCCCTGGGTGGTTTATCTTTATTTACAGTGGTCCCTGGGTGGTTTATCTTTATTTACAGTGGTCTCTGGGTGGTTTATCTTTATTTACAGTGGTTCCCGGGTGGTTTATCTTTATTTACAGTGGTCTCTGGGTGGTTTTTCTTTATTTACAGTGGTACCTGGGAGGTTTATCTTTATTTACAGTGGTCCCTGGGTGGTTTAAATTTATTTCCAGTGGTCCCTGGGTGGTTTATCTTTATTTACAGCGGTTCCTGGGTGGTTTATCTTTATTTACAGTGGTCTCTGGGTGGTTTATCTTTATTTACAGTGGTCCCTGGGTGGTTTATCTTTATTTACAGTGGTCCCTGGGTGGTTTATCTTCATTTACAGTGGTCTCTGGGTGGTTTATCTTTATTTACAGTGGTCTCTGGGTGGTTTATCTTTATTTACAGTTGTCCCTGGGTGGTTTATCTTTATTTACAGTGGTCCCTGGGTGGTTTATCTTTATTTACAGTGGGCCCTGGGTGGTTTATCTTTATTTACAGTGGTCTCTGGGTGGTTTACCTTTATTTACAGTGGTCCCTGGGTGGTTTATCTTTATTTACGGCGGTTCCTGGGTGGTTTATCTTTATTTACAGTGGTTCCCGGGTGGTTTATCTTTATTTACAGTGGTCCCTGGGTCGTTTATCTTTATTTACCGTGGTCCCTGGGTGGTTTATCTTTATTTACAGTGTTCCCTGGGTGGTTTATCTTTATTTACAGTGGTCCCTGGGTGGTTTATCTTTATTTACAGTGGTCCCCGGGTGGTGTATCTTTATTTACAGTGGGCCCTGGGTGGTTTATCGTTATTTACAGTGGTCCCTGGGTGGTTTATCTTTATTTACAGTGGTCCCCTGGGTGGTTTATCTTTATTTACATGGTCCCCGGGTGGGTTATCTTTATTTACAGTGGTTCCTGGGTGGTTTATCTTTATTTACAGTGGTCTCTGGGTGGTTTATCTATATTTACTGTGTTCCCCGGGTGGTTTATCTTTATTTACTGTGGTCCCTGGGTGGTTTATCTTTATTTACAGTGGTCCCTGGGTGGTTTATCTTTATTTACAGTGGTCCCTGGGTGTTTTATCTTTATTTACAGTGGTCCCCGGGTGGTTTATCTTTATTTACAGTGGTCTCTGGGTGGTTTATCTTTATTTACAGTGGTCTCTGGGTTGTTTATCTTTATTTACAGTGGTTCCTGGGTGGTTTACCTTTATTTACAGTGGTCCCTGGGTGGTTTATCTTTATTTACGGCGGTTCCTGGGTGGTTTATCTTTATTTACAGTGGTTCCCGGGTGGTTTATCTTTATTTACAGTGGTCCCTGGGTCGTTTATCTTTATTTACCGTGGTCCCTGGGTGGTTTATCTTTATTTACAGTGTTCCCTGGGTGGTTTATCTTTATTTACAGTGGTCCCTGGGTGGTTTATCTTTATTTACAGTGGTCCCCGGGTGGTGTATCTTTATTTACAGTGGGCCCTGGGTGGTTTATCGTTATTTACAGTGGTCCCTGGGTGGTTTATCTTTATTTACAGTGGTCCCCTGGGTGGTTTATCTTTATTTACATGGTCCCCGGGTGGGTTATCTTTATTTACAGTGGTTCCTGGGTGGTTTATCTTTATTTACAGTGGTCTCTGGGTGGTTTATCTATATTTACTGTGTTCCCCGGGTGGTTTATCTTTATTTACTGTGGTCCCTGGGTGGTTTATCTTTATTTACAGTGGTCCCTGGGTGGTTTATCTTTATTTACAGTGGTCCCTGGGTGTTTTATCTTTATTTACAGTGGTCCCCGGGTGGTTTATCTTTATTTACAGTGGTCTCTGGGTGGTTTATCTTTATTTACAGTGGTCTCTGGGTTGTTTATCTTTATTTACAGTGGTTCCTGGGTGGTTTATCTTTATTTACAGTGGTCCCCAGGTGGATTATCTTTATTTACAGTGGTCCCTGTGTGGTTTATCTTTATTTACAGTGGTCCCTGGGTGGTTTATCTTTATTTACAGTTGTTCCGGGTCATTTATCTTTATTTACAGTGGTCCCTGGGTGGTTTATCTTTATTTACAGTGGTCCCTGGGTGGTTTATCTTTATTTACAGTGGGCCCTGGGTGGTTTATCTTTATTTACAGTGGGCCCTGGGTGGTTTATCTTTATTTACAGTGGTCTCTGGGTGGTTTATCTTTATTTACAGTGGTTCCTGGGTGGATTATCTTTATTTGCAGTGGCCCCTGGGTGGTTTATCTTTATTTACAGTGGTCTCTGGGTGGTTTGTCTTTATTTACAGTGGTTCCCGGGAGGTTTATCTTTATTTACAGTGGTTCCGGGTCATTTATCTTTATTTACAGTGGTCCCTGGGTGGTTTATCTTTATTTACAGTGGTCCCTGGGTGGTTTATCTTTATTTACAGTGGGCCCTGGGTGGTTTATCTTTATTTACAGTGGGCCCTGGGTGGTTTATCTTTATTTATAGTGGTCCCCGGGTGGTTTATCTTTATTTACAGTGGTCTCTGGGTGGTTTATCTTTATTTACAGTGCTTCCTGGGTGGATTATCTTTATTTGCAGTGGCCCCTGGGTGGTTTATCTTTATTTACAGTGGTCTCTGGGTGGTTTATCTTTATTTACAGTGGTTCCCGGGAGGTTTATCTTTATTTACAGCGGTCTCTGGGTGGCTTATCTTTATTTACAGTGGTCCCCGGGTGGTATATCTTTATTTACAGTGGTCCCTGGGTGGTTTATCTTTATTCACAGTGGTTCCTGGGTGGTTTATCTTTATTTACAGTGGTTCCCTGGGTGGTTTATCTTTATTTACAGAGGTCCCTGGGTGGTTTATCTTTATTTACAGTTGTCCCTGGGTGGTTTATCTTTATTTACAGTGGTCCCTGGGTGGTTTATCTCTATTTACAGTGGTCCCTGTGTGGTTTATCTTTATTTACAGTGGTCCCTGGGTGGTTTATCGTTATTTACAGTGGTCCCTGGGTGGTTTATCTTTATTTACAGTGGTCTCTGGGTGGTTTATCTTTATTTACAGTGGTCTCCGGGTGGTTTATCTTTATTTACAGTGGTCCCTGGGTGGTTTATCTTTATTTACAGTGGTCTCTGGGTGGTTTATCTTTATTTACAGTGGTCTCCGGGTGGTTTATCGTTATTTACAGTGGTCCCTGGGTGGTTTATCTTTATTTACAGTGGTCCCTGGGTGGTTTATCTTTATTTACAGTGGTCTCTGGCTGGTTTATCTTTATTTACAGTGGTCCCCGGGTGATTTATCTTTATTTACAGTGGTCTCTGGGTGGTTTATCTTTATTTACAGTGGTTCCCTGGGTGGTTTATCTTTATTTACAGTGGTCCCTGGGTGGTTTATCTTTATTTACAGTGGTCCCTGGGTGGTTTATCTTTATTTACAGTGGTCCCCGGGTGGTGTATCTTTATTTACAGTGGGCCCTGGGTGGTTTATCGTTATTTACAGTGGTCCCTGGGTGGTATATCTTTATTTACAGTGGTCCCCTGGGTGGTTTATCTTTATTTACATGGTCCCCGGGTGAGTTATCTTTATTTACAGTGGTTCCTGGGTGGTTTATCTTTATTTACAGTGGTCTCTGGGTGGTTTATCTTTATTTACTGTGTTCCCCGGGTGGTTTATCTTTATTTACTGTGGTCCCTGGGTGGTTTATCTTTATTTACAGTGGTCCCTGGGTGGTTTATCTTTATTTACAGTGGTCCCTGGGTGTTTTATCTTTATTTACAGTGGTCCCCGGGTGGTTTATCTTTATTTACAGTGGTCTCTGGGTGGTTTATCTTTATTTACAGTGGTCTCTGGGTTGTTTATCTTTATTTACAGTGGTTCCTGGGTGGTTTATCTTTATTTACAGTGGTCCCCGGGTGGATTATCTTTATTTACAGTGGTCCCTGTGTGGTTTATCTTTATTTACAGTGGTCCCTGGGTGGTTTATCTTTATTTACAGTGGTTCCGGGTCATTTATCTTTATTTACAGTGGTCCCTGGGTGGTTTATCTTTATTTACAGTGGTCCCTGGGTGGTTTATCTTTATTTACAGTGGGCCCTGGGTGGTTTATCTTTATTTACAGTGGGCCCTGGGTGGTTTATCTTTATTTATAGTGGTCCCCGGGTGGTTTATCTTTATTTACAGTGGTCTCTGGGTGATTTATCTTTATTTACAGTGGTTCCTGGGTGGATTATCTTTATTTGCAGTGGCCCCTGGGTGGTTTATCTTTATTTACAGTGGTCTCTGGGTGGTTTATCTTTATTTACAGTGGTTCCCGGGAGGTTTATCTTTATTTACAGTGGTCTCTGGGTGGCTTATCTTTATTTACAGTGGTCCCCGGGTGGTTTATCTTTATTTACAGTGGTCCCTTGGTGGTTTATCTTTATTCACAGTGGTTCCTGGGTGGTTTATATTTATTTACAGTGGTTCCCTGGGTGGTTTATCTTTATTTACAGTCCCTGGGTGGTTTATCTTTATTTACAGTGGTCCCTGGGTGGTTTATCTTTATTTACAGTGGTCCCCGGGTGGTTTATCTTTATTTACAGTGGTTCCCGGGTGTTTTATCTTTATTTACAGTGGTCCCTGGGTGGTTTATCTTTATTTACAGTGGTCCCTGGGTGGTTTATCTTTATTTACAGTGGTCCCTGTGTGGTTTATCTTTATTTACAGTGGTCCCTGGGTGGTTTATCGTTATTTACAGTGGTCCCTGGGTGGTTTATCTTTATTTACAGTGGTCTCTGGGTGGTTTGTCTTTATTGACAGTGGTCCCTGGGTGGTTTATCTTTATTTACAGTGGTCTCTGGGTGGTTTGTCTTTATTTACAGTGGTCTCCGGGGGGTTTATCTTTATTTACAGTGGTCCCTGGGTGGTTTATCTTTATTTACAGTGGTCTCTGGGTGGTTTATCTTTATTTACAGTGGTCTCTGGGTGGTTTATCTTTATTTACAGTGGTCTCCGGGTGGTTTATCTTTATTTACAGTGGTCTCTGGGTGGTTTATCTTTATTTACAGTGGTCCCCGGGTGATTTATCTTTATTTACAGTGGTCTCTGGGTGGTTTATCTTTATTTACAGTGGTTCCCTGGGTGGTTTATCTTTATTTACAGTGGTCCCTGGGTGGTTTATCTTTATTTACAGTGGTCCCTGGGTGTTTTATCTTTATTTACAGTGGTCCCCGGGTGGTTTATCTTTATTTACAGTGGTTCCCGGGTGTTTTATCTTTATTTACAGTGGTCCCTGGGTGGTTTATCTTTATTTACAGTGGTCCCTGGGTGGTTTATCTTTATTTACAGTGGTCCCTGTGTGATTTATCTTTATTAACAGTGGTCTCTGGGTGGTTTATCTTTATTTACAGTGGTCTCTGGGTGGTTTATCTTTATTTACAGTGGTCCCTGGGTGGTTCATCTTTATTTACAGTGGTCCCTGGGTGGTTTATCTTTATTTACAGTGGTCTCTGGGTGGTTTATCTTTATTTACAGTGGTCTCCGGGTGGTTTATCTTTATTTACAGTGGTCCCTGGGTGGTTTATCTTTATTTACAGTGGTCTCTGGGTGGTTTATCTTTATTTACAGTGGTCTCCGGGTGGTTTATCGTTGTTTACAGTGGTCCCTGGGTGGTTTATCTTTATTTACAGTGGTCCCTGGGTGGGTTATCTTTATTTACAGTGGTTCCCGGGTGGTTTATCTTTATTTACAGTGGTCCCCGGGTGGTTTATCTTTATTTACAGTGGTCCCTGGGTGGTTTATCTTTATTTACAGTGGTTCCCGGGTGGTTTATCTTTATTTACTGTGGTCCCTGGGTGGTTTATCTTTATTTACAGCGGTCCCTGGGTGGTTTATCTTTATTTACAGTGGTCCCTGGTGGTTTATCTTTATTTACAGTGGTTCCCGGGTGGTTTATCTTTATTTACAGTGGTTCCCGGGTGGTTTATCTTTATTTACAGTGGTCCCTGGGTGGTTTATCTTTATTTACAGTGGTCCCCGTGTGGTTTATCTTTATTTACAGTGATCCCCGGGTGGTTTATCTTTATTTACAGTGGGCCCTGGGTGGTTTATCTTTATTTACAGTGGTTCCTGGGTGGTTTATCTTTATTTACAGTGGTCCCTTTGTGGTTTATCTTTATTTACAGTGGGCCCTGGGTAGTTTATCTTTATTTACAGTGGTCCCCGGGTGGTTTATCTTTATTTACAGTGGTCCCCGGGTGGTTTATCTTTATTTACAGTGGGCCCTGGGTGGTTTATCTTTATTTACACTGGTCCCTGGGTGATTTATCTTTATTTACAGTGGTTCCCGGGTGGTTTATCTTTATTTACAGTGGTCCCTGGGTGGTTTATCTTTATATACAGTGGTCCCCGGGTGGTTTATCTTTATTTACAGTGGTTCCCGGGTGGTTTATCTTTATTTACAGTGATCCCTGGGTGGTTTATCTTTATTTACAGTGGTCCCCGGGTGGTTTATCGTTATTTACAGTGGTCCCTGGGTGGTTTATCTTTATTTACAGTGGTTCCTGGGTGGTGTATATTTATTTACAGCGGTCTCTGGGTGGTTTATCTTTATTTACAGTGGTTCCTGGGAGGTTTATCTTTATTTACAGTGGTCTCTGGGTGGTTTATCTTTATTTACAGTGGTCTCTGGGTGGTTTATCTTTATTTACAGTGGTCCCTGGGTGGTTTATCTTTATTTACAGTGGTCCCCGGGTGGTTTATCGTTATTTACAGTGGTCCCTGGGTGGTTTATCTTTATTTACAGTGGTTCCTGGGTGGTGTATATTTATTTACAGCGGTCTCTGGGTGGTTTATCTTTATTTACAGTGGTTCCTGGGAGGTTTATCTTTATTTACAGTGGTCTCTGGGTGGTTTATCTTTATTTACAGTGGTCTCTGGGTGGTTTATCTTTATTTACAGTGGTCCCTGGGTGGTTTATCTTTATTTACAGTGGTTCCTGGGTGGTTTATCTTTATTTACAGTGGTCCCTGGGTGGTTTATCTTTATTTACAGTGGTCCCCGGGTGGTTTATCGTTATTTACAGTGGTCCCTGGGTGGTTTATCTTTATTTACAGTGGTTCCTGGGTGGTGTATATTTATTTACAGCGGTCCCTGGGTGGTTTATCTTTATTTACAGTGGTCCCTGGGTGGTTTATCTCTATTTACAGTGGTCCCTGTGTGGTTTATCTTTATTTACAGTGGTCCCTGGGTGGTTTATCGTTATTTACAGTGGTCCCTGGGTGGTTTATCTTTATTTACAGTGGTCTCTGGGTGGTTTATCTTTATTTACAGTGGTCTCCGGGTGGTTTATCTTTATTTACAGTGGTCCCTGGGTGGTTTATCTTTATTTACAGTGGTCTCTGGGTGGTTTATCTTTATTTACAGTGGTCTCCGGGTGGTTTATCGTTATTTACAGTGGTCCCTGGGTGGTTTATCTTTATTTACAGTGGTCCCTGGGTGGTTTATCTTTATTTACAGTGGTCTCTGGCTGGTTTATCTTTATTTACAGTGGTCCCCGGGTGATTTATCTTTATTTACAGTGGTCTCTGGGTGGTTTATCTTTATTTACAGTGGTTCCCTGGGTGGTTTATCTTTATTTACAGTGGTCCCTGGGTGGTTTATCTTTATTTACAGTGGTCCCTGGGTGGTTTATCTTTACTTACAGTGGTCCCCGGGTGGTGTATCTTTATTTACAGTGGGCCCTGGGTGGTTTATCGTTATTTACAGTGGTCCCTGGGTGGTATATCTTTATTTACAGTGGTCCCCTGGGTGGTTTATCTTTATTTACATGGTCCCCGGGTGGGTTATCTTTATTTACAGTGGTTCCTGGGTGGTTTATCTTTATTTACAGTGGTCTCTGGGTGGTTTATCTTTATTTACTGTGTTCCCCGGGTGGTTTACCTTTATTTACTGTGGTCCCTGGGTGGTTTATCTTTATTTACAGTGGTCCCTGGGTGGTTTATCTTTATTTACAGTGGTCCCTGGGTGTTTTATCTTTATTTACAGTGGTCCCCGGGTGGTTTATCTTTATTTACAGTGGTCTCTGGGTGGTTGATCTTTATTTACAGTGGTCTCTGGGTTGTTTATCTTTATTTACAGTGGTTCCTGGGTGGTTTATCTTTATTTACAGTGGTCCCCGGGTGGATTATCTTTATTTAAAGTGGTCCCTGTGTGGTTTATCTTTATTTACAGTGGTCCCTGGGTGGTTTATCTTTATTTACAGTGGTTCCGGGTCATTTATCTTTATTTACAGTGGTCCCTGGGTGGTTTATCTTTATTTACAGTGGTCCCTGGGTGGTTTATCTTTATTTACAGTGGGCCCTGGGTGGTTTATCTTTATTTACAGTGGGCCCTGGGTGGTTTATCTTTATTTATAGTGGTCCCCGGGTGATTTATCTTTATTTATAGTGGTCTCTGGGTGGTTTATCTTTATTTACAGTGGTTCCTGGGTGGATTATCTTTATTTGCAGTGGCCCCTGGGTGGTTTATCTTTATTTACAGTGGTCTCTGGGTGGTTTATCTTTATTTACAGTGGTTCCCGGGAGGTTTATCTTTATTTACAGTGGTCTCTGGGTGGCTTATCTTTATTTACAGTGGTCCCCGGGTGGTTTATCTTTATTTACAGTGGTCCCTGGGTGGTTTATCTTTATTCACAGTGGTTCCTGGGTGGTTTATATTTATTTACAGTGGTTCCCTGGGTGGTTTATCTTTATTTACAGTCCCTGGGTGGTTTATCTTTATTTACAGTGGTCCCTGGGTGGTTTATCTTTATTTACAGTGGTCCCCGGGTGGTTTATCTTTATTTACAGTGGTTCCCGGGTGTTTTATCTTTATTTACAGTGGTCCCTGGGTGGTTTATCTTTATTTACAGTGGTCCCTGGGTGGTTTATCTTTATTTACAGTGGTCCCTGTGTGGTTTATCTTTATTTACAGTGGGCCCTGGGTGGTTTATCGTTATTTACAGTGGTCCCTGGGTGGTTTATCTTTATTTACAGTGGTCTCTGGGTGGTTTGTCTTTATTTACAGTGGTCCCTGGGTGGTTTATCTTTATTTACAGTGGTCTCTGGGTGGTTTGTCTTTATTTACAGTGGTCTCCGGGGGGTTTATCTTTATTTACAGTGGTCCCTGGGTGGTTTATCTTTATTTACAGTGGTCTCTGGGTGGTTTATCTTTATTTACAGTGGTCTCTGGGTGGTTTATCTTTATTTACAGTGGTCTCCGGGTGGTTTATCTTTATTTACAGTGGTCTCTGGGTGGTTTATCTTTATTTACAGTGGTCCCCGGGTGATTTATCTTTATTTACAGTGGTCTCTGGGTGGTTTATCTTTATTTACAGTGGTTCCCTGGGTGGTTTATCTTTATTTACAGTGGTCCCTGGGTGGTTTATCTTTATTTACAGTGGTCCCTGGGTGTTTTATCTTTATTTACAGTGGTCCCCGGGTGCTTTATCTTTATTTACAGTGGTTCCCGGGTGTTTTATCTTTATTTACAGTGGTCCCTGGGTGGTTTATCTTTATTTACAGTGGTCCCTGGGTGGTTTATCTTTATTTACAGTGGTCCCTGTGTGATTTATCTTTATTAACAGTGGTCTCTGGGTGGTTTATCTTTATTTACAGTGGTCTCTGGGTGGTTTATCTTTATTTACAGTGGTCCCTGGGTGGTTCATCTTTATTTACAGTGGTCCCTGGGTGGTTTATCTTTATTTACAGTGGTCTCTGGGTGGTTTATCTTTATTTACAGTGGTCTCCGGGTGGTTTATCTTTATTTACAGTGGTCCCTGGGTGGTTTATCTTTATTTACAGTGGTCTCTGGGTGGTTTATCTTTATTTACAGTGGTCTCCGGGTGGTTTATCGTTGTTTACAGTGGTCCCTGGGTGGTTTATCTTTATTTACAGTGGTCCCTGGGTGGGTTATCTTTATTTACAGTGGTTCCCGGGTGGTTTATCTTTATTTACAGTGGTCCCCGGGTGGTTTATCTTTATTTACAGTGGTCCCTGGGTGGTTTATCTTTATTTACAGTGGTTCCCGGGTGGTTTATCTTTATTTACTGTGGTCCCTGGGTGGTTTATCTTTATTTACAGTGGTCCCTGGGTGGTTTATCTTTATTTACAGTGGTCCCCGGGTGGTTTATCGTTATTTACAGTGGTCCCTGGGTGGTTTATCTTTATTTACAGTGGTTCCTGGGTGGTGTATATTTATTTACAGCGGTCTCTGGGTGGTTTATCTTTATTTACAGTGGTTCCTGGGAGGTTTATCTTTATTTACAGTGGTCTCTGGGTGGTTTATCTTTATTTACAGTGGTCTCTGGGTGGTTTATCTTTATTTACAGTGGTCCCTGGGTGGTTTATCTTTATTTACAGTGGTCCCCGGGTGGTTTATCGTTATTTACAGTGGTCCCTGGGTGGTTTATCTTTATTTACAGTGGTTCCTGGGTGGTGTATATTTATTTACAGCGGTCTCTGGGTGGTTTATCTTTATTTACAGTGGTTCCTGGGAGGTTTATCTTTATTTACAGTGGTCTCTGGGTGGCTTATCTTTATTTACAGTGGTCTCTGGGTGGTTTATCTTTATTTACAGTGGTCCCTGGGTGGTTTATCTTTATTTACAGTGGTTCCTGGGTGGTTTATCTTTATTTACAGTGGTCCCTGGGTGGTTTATCTTTATTTACAGTGGTCCCCGGGTGGTTTATCGTTATTTACAGTGGTCCCTGGGTGGTTTATCTTTATTTACAGTGGTTCCTGGGTGGTGTATATTTATTTACAGCGGTCCCTGGGTGGTTTATCTTTATTTACAGTGGTCCCTGGGTGGTTTACCTCTATTTACAGTGGTCCCTGTGTGGTTTATCTTTATTTACAGTGGTCCCTGGGTGGTTTATCGTTATTTACAGTGGTCCCTGGGTGGTTTATCTTTATTTACAGTGGTCTCTGGGTGGTTTATCTTTATTTACAGTGGTCTCCGGGTGGTTTATCTTTATTTACAGTGGTCCCTGGGTGGTTTATCTTTATTTACAGTGGTCTCTGGGTGGTTTATCTTTATTTACAGTGGTCTCCGGGTGGTTTATCGTTATTTACAGTGGTCCCTGGGTGGTTTATCTTTATTTACAGTGGTCCCTGGGTGGTTTATCTTTATTTACAGTGGTCTCTGGCTGGTTTATCTTTATTTACAGTGGTCCCCGGGTGATTTATCTTTATTTACAGTGGTCTCTGGGTGGTTTATCTTTATTTACAGTGGTTCCCTGGGTGGTTTATCTTTATTTACAGTGGTCCCTGGGTGGTTTATCTTTATTTACAGTGGTCCCTGGGTGGTTTATCTTTACTTACAGTGGTCCCCGGGTGGTGTATCTTTATTTACAGTGGGCCCTGGGTGGTTTATCGTTATTTACAGTGGTCCCTGGGTGGTATATCTTTATTTACAGTGGTCCCCTGGGTGGTTTATCTTTATTTACATGGTCCCCGGGTGGGTTATCTTTATTTACAGTGGTTCCTGGGTGGTTTATCTTTATTTACAGTGGTCTCTGGGTGGTTTATCTTTATTTACTGTGTTCCCCGGGTGGTTTATCTTTATTTACTGTGGTCCCTGGGTGGTTTATCTTTATTTACAGTGGTCCCTGGGTGGTTTATCTTTATTTACAGTGGTCCCTGGGTGTTTTATCTTTATTTACAGTGGTCCCCGAGTGGTTTATCTTTATTTACAGTGGTCTCTGGGTGGTTGATCTTTATTTACAGTGGTCTCTGGGTTGTTTATCTTTATTTACAGTGGTTCCTGGGTGGTTTATCTTTATTTACAGTGGTCCCCGGGTGGATTATCTTTATTTACAGTGGTCCCTGTGTGGTTTATCTTTATTTACAGTGGTCCCTGGGTGGTTTATCTTTATTTACAGTGGTTCCGGGTCATTTATCTTTATTTACAGTGGTCCCTGGGTGGTTTATCTTTATTTACAGTGGTCCCTGGGTGGTTTATCTTTATTTACAGTGGGCCCTGGGTGGTTTATCTTTATTTACAGTGGGCCCTGGGTGGTTTATCTTTATTTATAGTGGTCCCCGGGTGATTTATCTTTATTTACAGTGGTCTCTGGGTGGTTTATCTTTATTTACAGTGGTTCCTGGGTGGATTATCTTTATTTGCAGTGGCCCCTGGGTGGTTTATCTTTATTTACAGTGGTCTCTGGGTGGTTTATCTTTATTTACAGTGGTTCCCGGGAGGTTTATCTTTATTTACAGTGGTCTCTGGGTGGCTTATCTTTATTTACAGTGGTCCCCGGGTGGTTTATCTTTATTTACAGTGGTCCCTGGGTGGTTTATCTTTATTCACAGTGGTTCCTGGGTGGTTTATATTTATTTACAGTGGTTCCCTGGGTGGTTTATCTTTATTTACAGTCCCTGGGTGGTTTATCTTTATTTACAGTGGTCCCTGGGTGGTTTATCTTTATTTACAGTGGTCCCCGGGTGGTTTATCTTTATTTACAGTGGTTCCCGGGTGTTTTATCTTTATTTACAGTGGTCCCTGGGTGGTTTATCTTTATTTACAGTGGTCCCTGGGTGGTTTATCTTTATTTACAGTGGTCCCTGTGTGGTTTATCTTTATTTACAGTGGTCCCTGGGTGGTTTATCGTTATTTACAGTGGTCCCTGGGTGGTTTATCTTTATTTACAGTGGTCTCTGGGTGGTTTGTCTTTATTTACAGTGGTCCCTGGGTGGTTTATCTTTATTTACAGTGGTCTCTGGGTGGTTTGTCTTTATTTACAGTGGTCTCCGGGGGGTTTATCTTTATTTACAGTGGTCCCTGGGTGGTTTATCTTTATTTACAGTGGTCTCTGGGTGGTTTATCTTTATTTACAGTGGTCTCTGGGTGGTTTATCTTTATTTACAGTGGTCTCCGGGTGGTTTATCTTTATTTACAGTGGTCTCTGGGTGGTTTATCTTTATTTACAGTGGTCTCTGGGTGGTTTATCTTTATTTACAGTGGTCTCCGGGTGGTTTATCTTTATTTACAGTGGTCCCTGGGTGGTTTATCTTTATTTACAGTGGTCTCTGGGTGGTTTATCTTTATTTACAGTGGTCTCCGGGTGGTTTATCGTTGTTTACAGTGGTCCCTGGGTGGTTTATCTTTATTTACAGTGGTCCCTGGGTGGGTTATCTTTATTTACAGTGGTTCCCGGGTGGTTTATCTTTATTTACAGTGGTCCCCGGGTGGTTTATCTTTATTTACAGTGGTCCCTGGGTGGTTTATCTTTATTTACAGTGGTTCCCGGGTGGTTTATCTTTATTTACTGTTGTCCCTGGGTGGTTTATCTTTATTTACAGCGGTCCCTGGGTGGTTTATCTTTATTTACAGTGGTCCCTGGTGGTTTATCTTTATTTACAGTGGTTCCCGGGTGGTTTATCTTTATTTACAGTGGTTCCCGGGTGGTTTATCTTTATTTACAGTGGTCCCTGGGTGGTTTATCTTTATTTACAGTGGTCCCCGTGTGGTTTATCTTTATTTACAGTGATCCCCGGGTGGTTTATCTTTATTTACAGTGGGCCCTGGGTGGTTTATCTTTATTTACAGTGGTTCCTGGGTGGTTTATCTTTATTTACAGTGGTCCCTTTGTGGTTTATCTTTATTTACAGTGGGCCCTGGGTAGTTTATCTTTATTTACAGTGGTCCCCGGGTGGTTTATCTTTATTTACAGTGGTCCCCGGGTGGTTTATCTTTATTTACAGTGGGCCCTGGGTGGTTTATCTTTATTTACACTGGTCCCTGGGTGGTTTATCTTTATTTACAGTGGTTCCCGGGTGGTTTATCTTTATTTACAGTGGTCCCTGGGTGGTTTATCTTTATATACAGTGGTCCCCGGGTGGTTTATCTTTATTTACAGTGGTTCCCGGGTGGTTTATCTTTATTTACAGTGGTCCCTGGGTGGTTTATCTTTATTTACAGTGGTCCCCGGGTGGTTTATCGTTATTTACAGTGGTCCCTGGGTGGTTTATCTTTATTTACAGTGGTTCCTGGGTGGTGTATATTTATTTACAGCGGTCTCTGGGTGGTTTATCTTTATTTACAGTGGTTCCTGGGAGGTTTATCTTTATTTACAGTGGTCTCTGGGTGGCTTATCTTTATTTACAGTGGTCTCTGGGTGGTTTATCTTTATTTACAGTGGTCCCTGGGTGGTTTATCTTTATTTACAGTGGTCCCCGGGTGGTTTATCGTTATTTACAGTGGTCCCTGGGTGGTTTATCTTTATTTACAGTGGTTCCTGGGTGGTGTATATTTATTTACAGCGGTCTCTGGGTGGTTTATCTTTATTTACAGTGGTTCCTGGGAGGTTTATCTTTATTTACAGTGGTCTCTGGGTGGTTTATCTTTATTTACAGTGGTCTCTGGGTGGTTTATCTTTATTTACAGTGGTCCCTGGGTGGTTTATCTTTATTTACAGTGGTTCCTGGGTGGTTTATCTTTATTTACAGTGGTCCCTGGGTGGTTTATCTTTATTTACAGTGGTCCCCGTGTGGTTTATCGTTATTTACAGTGGTCCCTGGGTGGTTTATCTTTATTTACAGTGGTTCCTGGGTGGTGTATATTTATTTACAGCGGTCTCTGGGTGGTTTATCTTTATTTACAGTGGTTCCTGGGAGGTTTATCTTTATTTACAGTGGTCTCTGGGTGGTTTATCTTTATTTACAGTGGTTCCCGGGTGGTTTATCTTTATTTACAGTGGGCTCTGGGTGGTATATCTTTATTTACAGTGGTTCCTGGGTGGTTTATCTTTATTTACAGTGGTCCCCGGGTGGTTTATCTTTATTTACAGTGGTCCCTGGGTGGTTTATCTTTATTTACAGTGGTCCCTGGGTGGTTTATCTTTATTTACAGTGTTCCCTGGGTGGTTTATCTTTAATTACAGTGGTCCCTGGGTGGTTTATCTTTATTTGCAGTGGTTCCTGGGTGGTTTATCTTTATTTACAGTGGTCCCTGGGTGGTTTATTTTCATTTAAAGTGGTCCCTGGGTGGTTTATCTTTATTTACAGTGGTCGCTGGGTGGTTTATCTTTACTTACAGTGGTCCCTGGGTGTTTTATCTTTATTTACAGTGGTCCCCGGGTGGTTTATCTTTATTTACAGTGGTTCCCGGGTGTTTTATCTTTATTTACAGTGGTCCCTGGGTGGTTTATCTTTATTTACAGTGGTCCCTGGGTGGTTTATCTTTATTTACAGTGGTCCCTGTGTGATTTATCTTTATTAACAGTGGTCTCTGGGTGGTTTATCTTTATTTACAGTGGTCTCTGGGTGGTTTATCTTTATTTACAGTGGTCCCTGGGTGGTTCATCTTTATTTACAGTGGTCCCTGGGTGGTTTATCTTTATTTACAGTGGTCTCTGGGTGGTTTATCTTTATTTACAGTGGTCTCCGGGTGGTTTATCTTTATTTACAGTGGTCCCTGGGTGGTTTATCTTTATTTACAGTGGTCTCTGGGTGGTTTATCTTTATTTACTGTGGTCTCCGGGTGGTTTATCGTTATTTACAGTGGTCCCTGGGTGGTTTATCTTTATTTACAGTGGTCCCTGGGTGGGTTATCTTTATTTACAGTGGTTCCCGGGTGGTTTATCTTTATTTACAGTGGTCCCCGGGTGGTTTATCTTTATTTACAGTGGTCCCTGGGTGGTTTATCTTTATTTACAGTGGTTCCCGGGTGGTTTATCTTTATTTACAGTGGTCCCTGGGTGGTTTATCTTTATTTACAGCGGTCCCTGGGTGGTTTATCTTTATTTACAGTGGTCCCTGGTGGTTTATCTTTATTTACAGTGGTTCCCGGGTGGTTTATCTTTATTTACAGTGGTTCCCGGGTGGTTTATCTTTATTTACAGTGGTCCCTGTGTGATTTATCTTTATTAACAGTGGTCTCTGGGTGGTTTATCTTTATTTACAGTGGGCCCGGGTGGTTTATCTTTATTTACAGTGATCCCCGGGTGGTTTATCTTTATTTACAGTGGGCCCTGGGTGGTTTATCTTTATTTACAGTGGTTCCTGGGTGGTTTATCTTTATTTACAGTGGTCCCTTTGTGGTTTATCTTTATTTACAGTGGGCCCTGGGTAGTTTATCTTTATTTACAGTGGTCCCCGGGTGGTTTATCTTTATTTACAGTGGTCCCCGGGTGGTTTATCTTTATTTACAGTGGGCCCTGGGTGGTTTATCTTTATTTACACTGGTCCCTGGGTGGTTTATCTTTATTTACAGTGGTTCCCGGGTGGTTTATCTTTATTTACAGTGGTTCCCGGGTGGTTTATCTTTATTTACAGTGGTCCCTGTGTGGTTTATCTTTATTTACAGTGGTCCCCGGGTGGTTTATCTTTATTTACAGTGGTTCCCGGGTGGTTTATCTTTATTTACAGTGGTCCCTGGGTGGTTTATCTTTATTTACAGTGGTCCCCGGGTGGTTTGTCGTTATTTACAGTGGTCCCTGGGTGGTTTATCTTTATTTACAGTGGTTCCTGGGTGGTGTATATTTATTTACAGCGGTCTCTGGGTGGTTTATCTTTATTTACAGTGGTTCCTGGGAGGTTTATCTTTATTTACAGTGGTCTCTGGGTGGTTTATCTTTATTTACAGTGGTTCCCGGGTGGTTTATCTTTATTTACAGTGGGCTCTGGGTGGTATATCTTTATTTACAGTGGTTCCTGGGTGATTTATCTTTATTTACAGTGGTCCCCGGGTGGTTTATCTTTATTTACAGTGGTCCCTGGGTGGTTTATCTTTATTTACAGTGGTCCCTGGGTGGTTTATCTTTATTTACAGTGTTCCCTGGGTGGTTTATCTTTAATTACAGTGGTCCCTGGGTGGTTTATCTTTATTTACAGTGGTCCCTGGGTGGTTTATCTTTATTGACAGTGGTCCCTGGGTGGTTTATCTTTATTTACAGTGATCCCCGGGTGGTTTATCTTTATTTACAGTGGTTCCTGGGTGGTTTATCTTTATTTACAGTGGTCCCCGGGTGGTTTATCTTTATTTACAGTGGTCCCTGGGTGGTTTATCTTTATTTGCAGTGGTTCCTGGGTGGTTTATCTTTATTTACAGTGGTCCCTGGGTGGTTTATCTTCATTTAAAGTGGTCCCTGGGTGGTTTATCTTTATTTACAGTGGTCGCTGGGTGGTTTATCTTTATTTACAGTGATCCCCGGGTGGTTTATCTTTATGTACAGTGGTCCCTGGGTGGTTTGTCTTTATTTACAGTGGTCCCTGGGTGGTTTATCATTATTTACAGTGGTCCCTGGGTGGTTTATCTTTATTTACAGTGGTCCCCGGGTGATTTATCTTTATTTACAGTGGTCTCTGCGGGGTTTATCTTTATTTACAGTGGTCTATGGGTGGTTTATCTTTATTTACAGTAGTTCCCGGGTGGTTTATCTTTATTTACAGTGGTCCCTGGGTGGTTTATCTTTATTTACAGTGGTCCCTGGGTGGTTTATCTTTATTTGCAGTGGTTCCTGGGTGGTTTATCTTTATTTACAGTGGTCCCTGGGTGGTTTATCTTCATTTAAAGTGGTCCCTGGGTGGTTTATCTTTATTTACAGTGGTCGCTGGGTGGTTTATCTTTATTTACAGTGATCCCCGGGTGGTTTATCTTTATGTACAGTGGTCCCTGGGTGGTTTGTCTTTATTTACAGTGGTCCCTGGGTGGTTTATCATTATTTACAGTGGTCCCTGGGTGGTTTATCTCTATTTACAGTGGTCCCCGGGTGGTTTATCTTTATTTACAGTGGTCTCTGCGGGGTTTATCTTTATTTACAGTGGTCTCTGGGTGGTTTATCTTTATTTACAGTGGTTCCCGGGTGGTTTATCTTTATTTACAGTGGTCCCTGGGTGGTTTATCTTTATTTACAGTGGTCCCTGGTTGGTCTATCTTTATTTAAAGTGGTCCCTGGGTTGTTTATCATTATTTACAGTGGTCCCTGGGTGGTTTATCTTTATTTACAGTGGTCCCTGGGTGGTTTATCTTTATTTACAGTGGTCCCTGGGTGGTTTATCTTTATTTACAGTGGTCCCCGGGTGGTTTATCTTTATTTACAGTGGTCCCTGGGTGGTTTATCTTTATTTACAGTGGTCTCTGGGTGGTTTATCTTTATTTACAGTGGTCTCTGGGTGGTTTATCTTTATTTACAGTGGTCCCTGGGTGGTTTATCTTTATTTACAGTGGTCCCTGGGTGGTTTATCTTTATTTACAGTGGTCCCTGGGTGGTTTATCTTTATTTACAGTGGTCCCTGGGTGGTTTATCTTTATTTACAGTGGTCTCTGGGTGGTTTATCTTTATTTACAGTGGTCCCTGGGTGGTTTATCTTTATTTACAGTGGTCCCTGGGTGGTTTATCTTTATTTACAGTGGGCCCTGGGTGGTTTATCTTTATTTACAGTGGTCCCCGGGTGGTTTATCTTTATTTACAGTGGTCCCTGGGTTGTTTATCTTTATTTACAGTGGTTCCCGGGTGGTTTATCTTTATTTACAGTGGTCCCTGAGTTGTTTATCTTTATTTACAGTGGTCCCTGGGTGGTTTATCTTTATTTACAGTGGTCCCTGGGTGGTTTATCTTTATTTACAGTGGTCCCCGGGTGGTTTATCTTTATTTACAGTGGTCCCTGGGTGGTTTATCTTTATTTACAATGGTCTCTGGGTGGTTTATCTTTATTTACAGTGGTCCCTGGGTGGTTTATCTTTATTTACAGTGGTTCCCGGGTGGTTTATCTTTATTTACAGTGGTCCCTGGGTGGTTTATCTTTATTTACAGTGGTCCCTGAGTGGTTTATCTTTATTTACAGTGGTCCCTGTGTGGTTTATCTTTATTTACAGTGGTCCCCGGGTGGTTTATCTTTATTTACAGTGGTTCCTGGGTGGTTTATCTTTATTTACAGTGGTCCCTGGTTGGTTTATCTATATTTACAGTGGTCCCTGAGTGGTTTATCTTCATTTACAGGGTATCCTGGGTGGTTTATCGTTATTTACAGTGGTCCCTGGGTGGTTTATCTTTATTTACAGTGGTCTCTGGGTGGTTTATCTTTATTTACAGTGGTTCCTGGGTGGTTTATCTTTATTTACAGTGGTCTCTGGGTGGTTTATCTTCATTTACAGTGGTCTCTGGGTTGTTTATCTTTATTTACAGTGGTCCCTGTGTGGTTTATCTTTATTTACAGTGGTCCCTGGGTGGTTTATCTTTATTTACAGTGGTCCCTGGGTGGTTTATCTTTATTTACAGTGGTCCCTGGGTGGTTTATCTTTATTTACAGTGGTCCCTGTGTGGTTTATCTTTATTTACAGTGGTGTCTGGGTGGTTTATCTTTATTTACAGTGGCCCCTGGTTGGTTTATCTTTATTTACAGTGGTTCCTGGGTGGTTTATCTTTATTTACAGTGGTCCCTGGGTGGTTTATCTTAATTTACAGTGGTTCCTGGGTGGTTTATCTTTATTTACAGTGGTCCCTGGGTGGTTTATCTTTATTTACAGTGGTCCATGGGTGGTTTATCTTTATTTTCAGTGGTCTCTGGGTGGTTTATCTTTATTTACAGTGGTCCCTGGGTGGTTTATCTTTATTTAAAGTGGTCCCTGGTTGGTTTATCTTTATTTACAGTGGTCCCTGGTTGGTTTATCTTTATTTACAGTTGTCCCTGGGTGGTTTATCTTTATTTACAGTGGTTCCTGGGTGGTTTATCTTTATTTACAGTGGTCCCTGGGTGGTTTATCTTTATTTACAGTGGTTCCTGGGTGGTTTATCTTTATTTACCGTGGTCCCTGGGTGGTTTATCTTTATTTACAGTTGTCCCTGGGTGGTTTATCTTTATTTACAGTGGTCCCTGGGTGGTTTATCTTTATTTACAGTTGTCCCTGGGTGGTTTATCTTTATTTACAGTGGTCCCTGGTTGGTTTATCTTTATTTACAGTGGTTCCTGGGTAGTTTATCTTTATTTACAGTGGTCCCTGGGTGGTTTATCTTTATTTACAGTGGTTCCTGGGTGGTTTATCTTTATTTACAGTGGTCCCCGGGTGGTTTATCTTTATTTACAGTGGTCCCTGGGTGGTTTATCTTTATTTACAGTGGTCCCTGGGTGGTTTATCTTTATTTACAGTGGTCCCTGGGTGGTTTATCTTTATTTACAGTGGTCTCTGGGTGGTTTATCTTTATTTACAGTGGTTCCTGGGTGGTTTATCTTTATTTACAGTGGTCCCTGGGTGGTTTATCTTTATTTACAGTGGTTCCTGGGTGGTTTATCTTTATTTACAGTGGTCTCTGGGTGGTTTATCTTTATTTACTGTGTTCCCGGGTGGTTTATCTTTATTTACTGTGGTCCCTGGGTGGTTTATCTTTATTTACAGTGGTCCCTGGGTGGTTTATCTTTATTTACAGTGGTCCCTGGGTGGTTTATCTTTATTCACAGTGGTCCCCGGGTGGTTTATCTTTATTTACAGTGGTCTCTGGGTGGTTTATTTTTATTTACAGTGGTTCCTGGGTGGTTTATCTTTATTTACAGTGGTCCCTGGGTGGTTTATCTTTATTTACAGTGGTCACTGGGTGGTTTATCTTTATTTACAGTGGTCTCTGGGTGGTTTATCTTTATTTACACTGGTCCCCGGGTGGATTATCTTTATTTACAGTGGTCCCCGGGTGGCTTATCTTTATTTACAGTGGTTCCCGGGTGGTTTATCTTTATTTACAGTGGTCCCTGGGTGGTTTATCGTTATTTACAGTGGTCCCTGGGTGGTTTATCTTTATTTACAGTGGTCTCTGGGTGGTTTATCTTTATTTACAGTGGTTCCTGGGTGGTTTATCTTTATTTACAGTGGTCTCTGGGTGGTTTATCTTTATTTACAGTGGTCCCTGGGTGGTTTATCTTTATTTACCGTGGTGTCTGGGTGGTTTATCTTTATTTACAGTGGTCCATGGTTGGTTTATCTTTATTTACAGTGGTTCCTGGGTGGTTTATCTTTATTTACAGTGGTCCCTGGGTGGTTTATCTTTATTTACAGTGGTTCCTGGGTGGTTTATCTTTATTTACAGTGGTCCCTGGGTGGTTTATCTTTATTTACAGTGGTCTCTGGGTGGTTTATCTTTATTTACAGTGGTCCCTGGGTGGTTTATCTTTATTTACAGTGGTGTCTGGGTGGTTTATCTTTATTTACAGTGGTCCCTGGTTGGTTTATCTTTATTTACAGTGGTTCCTGGGTGGTTTATCTTTATTTACAGTGGTCCCTGGGTGGTTTATCTTTATTTACAGTGGTTCCTGGGTGGTTTATCTTTATTTACAGTGGTCCCCGGGTGCTTTATCTTTATTTACAGTGGTCCCTGGGTGGTTTATCTTTATTTACAGTGGTCCCTGGGTGGTTTATCTTTATTTACAGTGGTCCCTGGGTGGTTTATCTTTATTTACAGTGGTCCCTGGGTGGTTTATCTTTATTTACAGTGGTTCCCGGGTGGTTTATCTTTATTTACAGTGGTCCCTGGGTGGTTTATCGTTATTTACAGTGGTCCCTGGGTGGTTTATCTTTATTACAGTGGTCCCTGAGTGGTTTATCTTTATTTACAGTGGTCTCTGGGTGGTTTATCTTTATTTACAGTGGTTCCCGGGTGGTTTATCTTTATTTACAGTGGTCTCTGGGTGGTTTATCTTTATTTACAGTGGTCACTGGGTGGTTTATCTTTATTTACAGAGGTCCCTGGGTGGTTTATCTTCATTTACAGTGGTTTCCGGGTGGTTTATCTATATTTACAGTGGACCCTGGGTGGTTTATCTATATTTACAGTGGACCCTGGGTGGTTTATCTTTATTTACAGTGGTCTCTGGGTGGTTTATCTTTATTTACAGTGGTCCCCGGGTGGTTTATCTTTATTTACAGTGGTCCCTCGGTGGTTTATCTTTATTTACAGTGGTCCCTGGGTGGTTTATCTTTATTTACAGTGGTCCCTGGGTGGTTTATCTTTATTTACAATGGTCCCCGGGTGGTTTATCTTTATTTACAGTGGTCCCTGGGTGGTTTATCTTTATTTACAGTGGTCCCTGGGTGGTTTATCTTTATTTACAGTGGTCCCCGGGTGGTTTATAGTTATTTACAGTGGTCCCTGGGTGGTTTATCTTTATTTACAGTGGTCCCTGGGTGGTTTATCTTTATTTACAGTGGTCCCTGGTTGGTTTGTCTTTATTTACAGTGGTCTCTGGGTGGTTTATCTTTATTTACAGTGGTCTCTGGGTGGTTTATCTTTATTTACAGTGGTCCCTGGGTGGTTTATCTTTATTTACAGTGGTCCCTGGGTGGTTTATCTTTATTTACAGTGGTCCCTGGGTGGTTTATCTTTATTTACAGTGGTCCCTGGGTGGTTTATCTTTATTTACAGTGGTCCCCGGGTGGTTTATCTTTATTTACAGTGGTTCCTGGGTGGTTTATCTTTATTTACAGTGGTCCCTGGTTGGTTTATCTATATTTACAGTGGTCCCTGAGTGGTTTATCTTTATTTACAGTGGTTCCTGAGTGGTTTATCGTTATTTACAGTGGTCACTGGGTGGTTTATCTTTATTTACAGTGGTCTCTGGGTGGTTTATCTTTATTTACAGTGGTTCCTGGGTGGTTTATCTTTATTTACAGTGGTCTCTGGGTGGTTTATCTTCATTTACAGTGTTCTCTGGGTTGTTTATCTTTATTTACAGTGGTCCCTGGGTGGTTTATCTTTATTTACAGTGGTCCCTGGGTGGTTTATCTTTATTTACAGTGGTCCCTGGGTGGTTTATCTTTATTTACAGTGGTCCCTGGGTGGTTTATCTTTATTTACAGTGGTGTCTGGGTGGTTTATCTTTATTTACAGTGGTGTCTGGGTGGTTTATCTTTATTTACAGTGGCCCCTGGTTGGTTTATCTTTATTTACAGTGGTTCCTGGGTGGTTTATCTTTATTTACAGTGGTCCCTGGGTGGTTTATCTTAATTTACAGTGGTTCCTGGGTGGTTTATCTTTATTTACAGTGGTCCCTGGGTGGTTTAGCTTTATTTACAGTGGTCCATGGGTGGTTTATCTTTATTTTCAGTGGTCTCTGGGTGGTTTATCTTTATTTACAGTGGTCCCTGGGTGGTTTATCTTTATTTAAAGTGGTCCCTGGTTGGTTTATCTTTATTTACAGTGGTCCCTGGTTGGTTTATCTTTATTTACAGTTGTCCCTGGGTGGTTTATCTTTATTTACAGTGGTTCCTGGGTGGTTTATCTTTATTTACAGTGGTCCCTGGGTGGTTTATCTTTATTTACAGTGGTTCCTGGGTGGTTTATCTTTATTTACCGTGGTCCCTGGGTGGTTTATCTTTATTTACAGTTGTCCCTGGGTGGTTTATCTTTATTTACAGTGGTCCCTGGGTGGTTTATCTTTATTTACAGTTGTCCCTGGGTGGTTTATCTTTATTTACAGTGGTCCCTGGTTGGTTTATCTTTATTTACAGTGGTTCCTGGGTGGTTTATCTTTATTTACAGTGGTCCCTGGGTGGTTTATCTTTATTTACAGTGGTTCCTGGGTGGTTTATCTTTATTTACAGTGGTCCCCGGGTGGTTTATCTTTATTTACAGTGGTCCCTGGGTGGTTTATCTTTATTTACAGTGGTCCCTGGGTGGTTTATCTTTATTTACAGTGGTCCCTGGGTGGTTTATCTTTATTTACAGTGGTCTCTGGGTGGTTTATCTTTATTTACAGTGGTTCCTGGGTGGTTTATCTTTATTTACAGTGGTCCCTGGGTGGTTTATCTTTATTTACAGTGGTTCCTGGGTGGTTTATCTTTATTTACAGTGGTCTCTGGGTGGTTTATTTTTATTTACTGTGTTCCCGGGTGGTTTATCTTTATTTACTGTGGTCCCTGGGTGGTTTATCTTTATTTACAGTGGTCCCTGGGTGGTTTATCTTTATTTACAGTGGTCCCTGGGTGGTTTATCTTTATTTACAGTGGTCCCCGGGTGGTTTATCTTTATTTACAGTGGTCTCTGGGTGGTTTATTTTTATTTACAGTGGTTCCTGGGTGGTTTATCTTTATTTACAGTGGTCCCTGGGTGGTTTATCTTTATTTACAGTGGTCACTGGGTGGTTTATCTTTATTTACAGTGGTCTCTGGGTGGTTTATCTTTATTTACACTGGTCCCCGGGTGGATTATCTTTATTTACAGTGGTCCCCGGGTGGCTTATCTTTATTTACAGTGGTTCCCGGGTGGTTTATCTTTATTTACAGTGGTCCCTGGGTGGTTTATCGTTATTTACAGTGGTCCCTGGGTGGTTTATCTTTATTTACAGTGGTCTCTGGGTGGTTTATCTTTATTTACAGTGGTTCCTGGGTGATTTATCTTTATTTACAGTGGTCTCTGGGTGGTTTATCTTTATTTACAGTGGTCCCTGGGTGGTTTATCTTTATTTACCGTGGTGTCTGGGTGGTTTATCTTTATTTACAGTGGTCCATGGTTGGTTTATCTTTATTTACAGTGGTTCCTGGGTGGTTTATCTTTATTTACAGTGGTCCCTGGGTGGTTTATCTTTATTTACAGTGGTTCCTGGGTGGTTTATCTTTATTTACAGTGGTCCCTGTGTGGTTTATCTTTATTTACAGTGGTCTCTGGGTGGTTTATCTTTATATACAGTGGTCCCTGGGTGGTTTATCTTTATTTACAGTGGTGTCTGGGTGGTTTATCTTTATTTACAGTGGTCCCTGGTTGGTTTATCTTTATTTACAGTGGTTCCTGGGTGGTTTATCTTTATTTACAGTGGTCCCTGGGTGGTTTATCTTTATTTACAGTGGTTCCTGGGTGGTTTATCTTTATTTACAGTGGTCCCCGGGTGCTTTATCTTTATTTACAGTGGTCCCTGGGTGGTTTATCTTTATTTACAGTGGTCCCTGGGTGGTTTATCTTTATTTACAGTGGTCCCTGGGTGGTTTATCTTTATTTACAGTGGTCCCTGGGTGGTTTATCTTTATTTACAGTGGTTCCCGGGTGGTTTATCTTTATTTACAGTGGTCCCTGGGTGGTTTATCGTTATTTACAGTGGTCCCTGGGTGGTTTATCTTTATTACAGTGGTCCCTGAGTGGTTTATCTTTATTTACAGTGGTCTCTGGGTGGTTTATCTTTATTTACAGTGGTTCCCGGGTGGTTTATCTTTATTTACAGTGGTCTCTGGGTGGTTTATCTTTATTTACAGTGGTCACTGGGTGGTTTATCTTTATTTACAGAGGTCCCTGGGTGGTTTATCTTCATTTACAGTGGTTTCCGGGTTGTTTATCTATATTTACAGTGGACCCTGGGTGGTTTATCTTTATTTACAGTGGTCTCTGGGTGGTTTATCTTTATTTACAGTGGTCCCCGGGTGGTTTATCTTTATTTACAGTGGTCCCTCGGTGGTTTATCATTATTTACAGTGGTCCCTGGGTGGTTTACATTTATTTACAGTGGTCCCTGGGTGGTTTATCTTTATTTACAATGGTCCCCGGCTGGTTTATCTTTATTTACAGTGGTCCCTGGGTGGTTTATCTTTATTTACAGTGGTCCCTGGGTAGTTTATCTTTATTTACAGTGGTCCCCGGGTGGTTTATAGTTATTTACAGTGGTCCCTGGGTGGTTTATCTTTATTTACAGTGGTCCCTGGGTGGTTTATCTTTATTTACAGTGGTCCCTGGTTGGTTTGTCTTTATTTACAGTGGTCTCTGGGTGGTTTATCTTTATTTACAGTGGTCTCTGGGTGGTTTATCTTTATTTACAGTGGTCCCTGGGTGGTTTATCTTTATTTACAGTGGTCCCTGGGTGGTTTATCTTTATTTACAGTGGTCCCTGGGTGGTTTATCTTTATTTACAGTGGTCCCTGGGTGGTTTATCTTTATTTACAGTGGTCCCTGGGTGGTTTATCTTTATTTACAGTGGTCCCTGGGTGGTTTATCTTTATTTACAGTGGTCCCTGGGTGGTTTATCTTTATTTACAGTGGGCCCTGGGTGGTTTATCTTTATTTACAGTGGTCCCCGGGTGGTTTAACTTTATTTACAGTGGTCCCTGGGTTGTTTATCTTTATTTACAGTGGTTCCCGGGTGGTTTATCTTTATTTACAGTGGTCCCTGAGTTGTTTATCTTTATTTACAGTGGTCCCTGGGTGGTTTATCTTTATTTACAGTGGTCCCTGGGTGGTTTATCTTTATTTACAGTGGTCCCTGGGTGGTTTATCTTTATTTACAGTGGTCCCTGGGTGGTTTATCTTTATTTACAATGGTCTCTGGGTGGTTTATCTTTATTTACAGTGGTCCCTGGGTGGTTTATCTTTATTTACAGTGGTTCCCGGGTGGTGTATCTTTATTTACAGTGGTCCCTGGGTGGCTCATCTTTATTTACAGTGGTCCCTGTGTGGTTTATCTTTATTTACAGTGGTCCCCGGGTGGTTTATCTTTATTTACAGTGGTTCCTGGGTGGTTTATCTTTATTTACAGTGGTCCCTGGGTGGTTTATCTATATTTACAGTGGTCCCTGAGTGGTTTATCTTTATTTACAGTGGTTCCTGGGTGGTTTATCGTTATTTACAGTGGTCCCTGGGTGGTTTATCTTTATTTACAGTGGTCTCTGTGTGGTTTATCTTTATTTACAGTGGTTCCTGGGTGGTTTATCTTTATTTACAGTGGTCTCTGGGTGGTTTATCTTTATTTACAGTGGTCCCTGGGTTGTTTATCTTTATTTACAGTGGTCCCTGGTTGGTTTATCTTTATTTACAGTGGTTCCTGGGTGGTTTATCTTTATTTACAGTGGTCCGTGGGTGGTTTATCTTTATTTACAGTGGTCCCTGGGTGGTTTATCTTCATTTACAGTGTTCTCTGGGTGGTTTATCTTTATTTACAGTGGTCCCTGGGTGGTTTATCTTTATTTACAGTGGTCCCTGGTTGGTTTATCTTTATTTACAGTGGTCCCTGGTTGGTTTATCTTTATTTACAGTGGTCTCTGGGTGGTTTATCTTTATTTACAGTGGTCCCTGGTTGGTTTATCTTTATTTACAGTGGTCTCTGGGTGGTTTACCTTTATTTACACTGGTCCCCGGGTGGATTATCTTTATTTACAGTGGTCCCCGGGTGGCTTATCTTTATTTACAGTGGTTCCTGGGTGGTTTATCTTTATTTACAGTGGTCCCTGGGTGGTTTATCTTTATTTACAGTGGTTCCTGGGTGGTTTATCTTTATTTACAGTGGTCTCTGGGTGGTTTATTTTTATTTACTGTGTTCCCGGGTGGTTTATCTTTATTTACTGTGGTCCCTGGGTGGTTTATCTTTATTTACAGTGGTCCCTGGGTGGTTTATCTTTATTTACAGTGGTCCCTGGGTGGTTTATCTTTATTTACAGTGGTCCCCGGGTGGTTTATCTTTATTTACAGTGGTCTCTGGGTGGTTTATTTTTATTTACAGTGGTTCCTGGGTGGTTTATCTTTATTTACAGTGGTCCCTGGGTGGTTTATCTTTATTTACAGTGGTCACTGGGTGGTTTATCTTTATTTACAGTGGTCTCTGGGTGGTTTATCTTTATTTACACTGGTCCCCGGGTGGATTATCTTTATTTACAGTGGTCCCCGGGTGGCTTATCTTTATTTACAGTGGTTCCCGGGTGATTTATCTTTATTTACAGTGGTCCCTGGGTGGTTTATCGTTATTTACAGTGGTCCCTGGGTGGTTTATCTTTATTTACAGTGGTCTCTGGGTGGTTTATCTTTATTTACAGTGGTTCCTGGGTGATTTATCTTTATTTACAGTGGTCTCTGGGTGGTTTATCTTTATTTACAGTGGTCCCTGGGTGGTTTATCTTTATTTACCGTGGTGTCTGGGTGGTTTATCTTTATTTACAGTGGTCCATGGTTGGTTTATCTTTATTTACAGTGGTTCCTGGGTGGTTTATCTTTATTTACAGTGGTCCCTGGGTGGTTTATCTTTATTTACAGTGGTTCCTGGGTGGTTTATCTTTATTTACAGTGGTCCCTGGGTGGTTTATCTTTATTTACAGTGGTCTCTGGGTGGTTTATCTTTATATACAGTGGTCCCTGGGTGGTTTATCTTTATTTACAGTGGTGTCTGGGTGGTTTATCTTTATTTACAGTGGTCCCTGGTTGGTTTATCTTTATTTACAGTGGTTCCTGGGTGGTTTATCTTTATTTACAGTGGTCCCTGGGTGGTTTATCTTTATTTACAGTGGTTCCTGGGTGGTTTATCTTTATTTACAGTGGTCCCCGGGTGCTTTATCTTTATTTACAGTGGTCCCTGGGTGGTTTATCTTTATTTACAGTGGTCCCTGGGTGGTTTATCTTTATTTACAGTGGTCCCTGGGTGGTTTATCTTTATTTACAGTGGTCCCTGGGTGGTTTATCTTTATTTACAGTGGTTCCCGGGTGGTTTATCTTTATTTACAGTGGTCCCTGGGTGGTTTATCGTTATTTACAGTGGTCCCTGGGTGGTTTATCTTTATTACAGTGGTCCCTGAGTGGTTTATCTTTATTTACAGTGGTCTCTGGGTGGTTTATCTTTATTTACAGTGGTTCCCGGGTGGTTTATCTTTATTTACAGTGGTCTCTGGGTGGTTTATCTTTATTTACAGTGGTCACTGGGTGGTTTATCTTTATTTACAGAGGTCCCTGGGTGGTTTATCTTCATTTACAGTGGTTTCCGGGTTGTTTATCTATATTTACAGTGGACCCTGGGTGGTTTATCTTTATTTACAGTGGTCTCTGGGTGGTTTATCTTTATTTACAGTGGTCCCCGGGTGGTTTATCTTTATTTACAGTGGTCCCTCGGTGGTTTATCATTATTTACAGTGGTCCCTGGGTGGTTTACATTTATTTACAGTGGTCCCTGGGTGGTTTATCTTTATTTACAATGGTCCCCGGCTGGTTTATCTTTATTTACAGTGGTCCCTGGGTGGTTTATCTTTATTTACAGTGGTCCCTGGGTAGTTTATCTTTATTTACAGTGGTCCCCGGGTGGTTTATAGTTATTTACAGTGGTCCCTGGGTGGTTTATCTTTATTTACAGTGGTCCCTGGGTGGTTTATCTTTATTTACAGTGGTCCCTGGTTGGTTTGTCTTTATTTACAGTGGTCTCTGGGTGGTTTATCTTTATTTACAGTGGTCTCTGGGTGGTTTATCTTTATTTACAGTGGTCCCTGGGTGGTTTATCTTTATTTACAGTGGTCCCTGGGTGGTTTATCTTTATTTACAGTGGTCCCTGGGTGGTTTATCTTTATTTACAGTGGTCCCTGGGTGGTTTATCTTTATTTACAGTGGTCCCTGGGTGGTTTATCTTTATTTACAGTGGTCCCTGGGTGGTTTATCTTTATTTACAGTGGTCCCTGGGTGGTTTATCTTTATTTACAGTGGGCCCTGGGTGGTTTATCTTTATTTACAGTGGTCCCCGGGTGGTTTAACTTTATTTACAGTGGTCCCTGGGTTGTTTATCTTTATTTACAGTGGTTCCCGGGTGGTTTATCTTTATTTACAGTGGTCCCTGAGTTGTTTATCTTTATTTACAGTGGTCCCTGGGTGGTTTATCTTTATTTACAGTGGTCCCTGGGTGGTTTATCTTTATTTACAGTGGTCCCTGGGTGGTTTATCTTTATTTACAGTGGTCCCTGGGTGGTTTATCTTTATTTACAATGGTCTCTGGGTGGTTTATCTTTATTTACAGTGGTCCCTGGGTGGTTTATCTTTATTTACAGTGGTTCCCGGGTGGTGTATCTTTATTTACAGTGGTCCCTGGGTGGCTCATCTTTATTTACAGTGGTCCCTGTGTGGTTTATCTTTATTTACAGTGGTCCCCGGGTGGTTTATCTTTATTTACAGTGGTTCCTGGGTGGTTTATCTTTATTTACAGTGGTCCCTGGGTGGTTTATCTATATTTACAGTGGTCCCTGAGTGGTTTATCTTTATTTACAGTGGTTCCTGGGTGGTTTATCGTTATTTACAGTGGTCCCTGGGTGGTTTATCTTTATTTACAGTGGTCTCTGGGTGGTTTATCTTTATTTACAGTGGTTCCTGGGTGGTTTATCTTTATTTACAGTGGTCTCTGGGTGGTTTATCTTTATTTACAGTGGTCCCTGGGTTGTTTATCTTTATTTACAGTGGTCCCTGGTTGGTTTATCTTTATTTACAGTGGTTCCTGGGTGGTTTATCTTTATTTACAGTGGTCCGTGGGTGGTTTATCATTATTTACAGTGGTCCCTGGGTGGTTTATCTTCATTTACAGTGTTCTCTGGGTGGTTTATCTTTATTTACAGTGGTCCCTGGGTGGTTTATCTTTATTTACAGTGGTCCCTGGTTGGTTTATCTTTATTTACAGTGGTCCCTGGTTGGTTTATCTTTATTTACAGTGGTCTCTGGGTGGTTTATCTTTATTTACAGTGGTCCCTGGTTGGTTTATCTTTATTTACAGTGGTCTCTGGGTGGTTTATCTTTATTTACACTGGTCCCCGGGTGGATTATCTTTATTTACAGTGGTCCCCGGGTGGCTTATCTTTATTTACAGTGGTTCCCGGGTGGTTTATCTTTATTTACAGTGGTCCCTGGGTGGTTTATCGTTATTTACAGTGGTCCCTGGGTGGTTTATCTTTATTTACAGTGGTCTCTGGGTGGTTTATCTTTATTTACAGTGGTTCCTGGGTGATTTATCTTTATTTACAGTGGTCTCTGGGTGGTTTATCTTTATTTACAGTGGTCCCTGGGTGGTTTATCTTTATTTACCGTGGTGTCTGGGTGGTTTATCTTTATTTACAGTGGTCCATGGTTGGTTTATCTTTATTTACAGTGGTTCCTGGGTGGTTTATCTTTATTTACAGTGGTCCCTGGGTGGTTTATCTTTATTTACAGTGGTTCCTGGGTGGTTTATCTTTATTTACAGTGGTCCCTGGGTGGTTTATCTTTATTTACAGTGGTCTCTGGGTGGTTTATCTTTATTTACAGTGGTCCCTGGGTAGTTTATCTTTATTTACAGTGGTGTCTGGGTGGTTTATCTTTATTTACAGTGGTCCCTGGTTGGTTTATCTTTATTTACAGTGGTTCCTGGGTGGTTTATCTTTATTTACAGTGGTCCCTGGGTGGTTTCTCTTTATTTACAGTGGTTCCTGGGTGGTTTATCTTTATTTACAGTGGTCCCCGGGTGCTTTATCTTTATTTACAGTGGTCCCTGGGTGGTTTATCTTTATTTACAGTGGTCCCTGGGTGGTTTATCTTTATTTACAGTGGTCCCTGGGTGGTTTATCTTTATTTACAGTGGTCCCTGGGTGGTTTATCTTTATTTACAGTGGTTCCCGGGTGGTTTATCTTTATTTACAGTGGTCCCTGGGTGGTTTATCGTTATTTACAGTGGTCCCTGGGTGGTTTATCTTTATTACAGTGGTCCCTGAGTGGTTTATCTTTATTTACAGTGGTCTCTGGGTGGTTTATCTTTATTTACAGTGGTTCCCGGGTGGTTTATCTTTATTTACAGTGGTCTCTGGGTGGTTTATCTTTATTTACAGTGGTCACTGGGTGGTTTATCTTTATTTACAGAGGTCCCTGGGTGGTTTATCTTCATTTACAGTGGTTTCCGGGTGGTTTATCTATATTTACAGTGGACCCTGGGTGGTTTATCTTTATTTACAGTGGTCTCTGGGTGGTTTATCTTTATTTACAGTGGTCCCCGGGTGGTTTATCTTTATTTACAGTGGTCCCTCGGTGGTTTATCATTATTTACAGTGGTCCCTGGGTGGTTTACATTTATTTACAGTGGTCCCTGGGTGGTTTATCTTTATTTACAATGGTCCCCGGCTGGTTTATCTTTATTTACAGTGGTCCCTGGGTGGTTTATCTTTATTTACAGTGGTCCCTGGGTAGTTTATCTTTATTTACAGTGGTCCCCGGGTGGTTTATAGTTATTTACAGTGGTCCCTGGGTGGTTTATCTTTATTTACAGTGGTCCCTGGGTGGTTTATCTTTATTTACAGTGGTCCCTGGTTGGTTTGTCTTTATTTACAGTGGTCTCTGGGTGGTTTATCTTTATTTACAGTGGTCTCTGGGTGGTTTATCTTTATTTACAGTGGTCCCTGGGTGGTTTATCTTTATTTACAGTGGTCCCTGGGTGGTTTATCTTTATTTACAGTGGTCCCTGGGTGGTTTATCTTTATTTACAGTGGTCCCTGGGTGGTTTATCTTTATTTACAGTGGTCCCTGGGTGGTTTATCTTTATTTACAGTGGTCCCTGGGTGGTTTATCTTTATTTACAGTGGTCCCTGGGTGGTTTATCTTTATTTACAGTGGGCCCTGGGTGGTTTATCTTTATTTACAGTGGTCCCCGGGTGGTTTAACTTTATTTACAGTGGTCCCTGGGTTGTTTATCTTTATTTACAGTGGTTCCCGGGTGGTTTATCTTTATTTACAGTGGTCCCTGAGTTGTTTATCTTTATTTACAGTGGTCCCTGGGTGGTTTATCTTTATTTACAGTGGTCCCTGGGTGGTTTATCTTTTTTACAGTGGTCCCTGGGTGGTTTATCTTTATTTACAGTGGTCCCTGGGTGGTTTATCTTTATTTACAATGGTCTCTGGGTGGTTTATCTTTATTTACAGTGGTCCCTGGGTGGTTTATCTTTATTTACAGTGGTTCCCGGGTGGTGTATCTTTATTTACAGTGGTCCCTGGGTGGCTCATCTTTATTTACAGTGGTCCCTGTGTGGTTTATCTTTATTTACAGTGGTCCCCGGGTGGTTTATCTTTATTTACAGTGGTTCCTGGGTGGTTTATCTTTATTTACAGTGGTCCCTGGGTGGTTTATCTATATTTACAGTGGTCCCTGAGTGGTTTATCTTTATTTACAGTGGTTCCTGGGTGGTTTATCGTTATTTACAGTGGTCCCTGGGTGGTTTATCTTTATTTACAGTGGTCTCTGGGTGGTTTATCTTTATTTACAGTGGTTCCTGGGTGGTTTATCTTTATTTACAGTGGTCTCTGGGTGGTTCATCTTTATTTACAGTGGTCCCTGGGTTGTTTATCTTTATTTACAGTGGTCCCTGGTTGGTTTATCTTTATTTACAGTGGTTCCTGGGTGGTTTATCTTTATTTACAGTGGTCCGTGGGTGGTTTATCTTTATTTACAGTGGTCCCTGGGTGGTTTATCTTCATTTACAGTGTTCTCTGGGTGGTTTATCTTTATTTACAGTGGTCCCTGGGTGGTTTATCTTTATTTACAGTGGTCCCTGGTTGGTTTATCTTTATTTACAGTGGTCCCTGGTTGGTTTATCTTTATTTACAGTGGTCTCTGGGTGGTTTATCTTTATTTACAGTGGTCCCTGGTTGGTTTATCTTTATTTACAGTGGTCTCTGGGTGGTTTATCTTTATTTACAGTGGTCCCTGGGTGGTTTATCATTATTTACAGTGGTCTCTGGATGGTTTATCTTTATTTACAGTGGTCTCTGGGTGGTTTATCTTTATTTACAGTGGTCCCTGGTTGGTTTATCTTTATTTACAGTGGTTCCTGGGTGGTTTATCTTTATTTACAGTGGTCCCTGGGTGGTTTATCTTTATTTACAGTGGTTCCTGGGTAGTTTATCTTTATTTACCGTGGTCCCTGGGTGGTTTATCTTTATTTACAGTTGTCCCTGGGTGGTTTATCTTTATTTACAGTGGTCCCTGGGTGGTTTATCTTTATTTACAGTTGTCCCTGGGTGGTTTATCTTTATTTACAGTGGTCCCTGGTTGGTTTATCTTTATTTACAGTGGTTCCTTGGTGGTTTATCTTTATTTACAGTGGTCCCTGGGTGGTTTATCTTTATTTACAGTGGTTCCTGGGTGGTTTATCTTTATTTACAGTGGTCTCTGGGTGGTTTATCTTTATTTACTGTGTTCCCGGGTGGTTTATCTTTATTTACTGTGGTCCCTGGGTGGTTTATCTTTATTTACAGTGGTCCCTGGGTGGTTTATCTTTATTTACAGTGGTCCCTGGGTGGTTTATCTTTATTTACATTGGTCCCCGGGTGGTTTATCTTTATTTACAGTGGTCTCTGGGTGGTTTATTTTTATTTACAGTGGTTCCTGGGTGGTTTATCTTTATTTACAGTGGTCCCTGGGTGGTTTATCTTTATTTACAGTGGTCACTGGGTGGTTTATCTTTATTGACAGTGGTCTCTGGGTGGTTTATCTTTATTTACACTGGTCCCCGGGTGGATTATCTTTATTTACAGTGGTCCCCGGGTGGCTTATCTTTATTTACAGTGGTTCCCGGGTGGTTTATCTTTATTTACAGTGGTCCCTGGGTGGTTTATCTTTATTTACAGTGGTTCCTGGGTGGTTTATCTTTATTTACAGTGGTTCCTGGGTGGTTTATCGTTATTTACAGTGGTCCCTGGGTGGTTTATCTTTATTTACAGTGGTCTCTGGGTGGTTTATCTTTATTTACAGTGGTTCCTGGGTGGTTTATCTTTATTTACAGTGGTCTCTGGGTGGTTTATCTTTATTTACAGTGGTCCCTGGGTTGTTTATCTTTATTTACAGTGGTCCCTGGTTGGTTTATCTTTATTTACAGTGGTTCCTGGGTGGTTTATCTTTATTTACAGTGGTCCCTGGGTGGTTTATCTTTATTTACAGTGGTCCCTGGGTGGTTTATCTTCATTTACAGTGGTCTCAGGGTGGTTTATCTTTATTTACAGTGGTCCCTGGGTGGTTTATCTTTATTTACAGTGGTCCCTGGTTGGTTTATCTTTATTTACAGTGGTCCCTGGTTGGTTTATCTTTATTTACAGTGGTTCCTGGGTGGTTTATCTTTATTTACAGTGGTCCCTGGGTGGTTTATCTTTATTTACAGTGGTTCCTGGGTAGTTCATCTTTATTTACCGTGGTCCCTGGGTGGTTTATCTTTATTTACAGTTGTCCCTGGGTGGTTTATCTTTATTTACAGTGGTCCCTGGGTGGTTTATCTTTATTTACAGTTGTCCCTGGGTGGTTTATCTTTATTTACAGTGGTCCCTGGTTGGTTTATCTTTATTTACAGTGGTTCCTGGGTGGTTTATCTTTATTTACAGTGGTCCCTGGGTGGTTTATCTTTATTTACAGTGGTTCCTGGGTGGTTTATCTTTATTTACAGTGGTCCCCGGGTGGTTTATCTTTATTTACAGTGGTCCCTGGGTGGTTTATCTTTATTTACAGTGGTCCCTGGGTGGTTTATCTTTATTTACAGTGGTCCCTGGGTGGTTTATCTTTATTTACAGTGGTCTCTGGGTGGTTTATCTTTATTTACAGTGGTTCCTGGGTGGTTTATCTTTATTTACAGTGGTCCCTGGGTGGTTTATCTTTATTTACAGTGGTTCCTGGGTGGTTTATCTTTATTTACAGTGGTCTCTGGGTGGTTTATCTTTATTTACTGTGATCCCGGGTGGTTTATCTTTATTTACTGTGGTCCCTGGGTGGTTTATCTTTATTTACAGTGGTCCCTGGGTGGTTTATCTTTATTTACAGTGGTCCCTCGGTGGTTTATCTTTATTTACAGTGGTCCCCGGGTGGTTTATCTTTATTTACAGTGGTCTCTGGGTGGTTAATTTTTATTTACAGTGGTTCCTGGGTGGTTTATCTTTATTTACAGTGGTCCCTGGGTGGTTTATCTTTATTTACAGTGGTCACTGGGTGGTTTATCTTTATTGACAGTGGTCTCTGGGTGGTTTATCTTTATTTACACTGGTCCCCGGGTGGATTATCTTTATTTACAGTGGTCCCCGGGTGGCTTATCTTTATTTACAGTGGTTCCCGGGTGGTTTATCTTTATTTACAGTGGTCCCTGGGTGGTTTATCGTTATTTACAGTGGTCCCTGGGTGGTTTATCTTTATTTACAGTGGTCTCTGGGTAGTTTATCTTTATTTACAGTGGTTCCTCGGTGGTTTATCTTTATTTACAGTGGTCTCTGGGTGGTTTATCTTTATTTACAGTGGTCCCTGGGTGGTTTATCTTTATTTACAGTGGTCCCTGGGTGGTTTATCTTTATTTACAGTGGTCCCTGGTTGGTTTATCTTTATTTACAGTGGTTCCTGGGTGGTTTATCTTTATTTACAGTGGTCCCTGGGTGGTTTATCTTTATTTACAGTGGTTCCTGGGTGGTTTATCTTTATTTACAGTGGTCCCTGGGTGGTTTATCTTTATTTACAGTGGTCCCTGGGTGGTTTATCTTTATTTACAGTGGTCTCTGGGTGGTTTATCTTTATTTACAGTGGTCCCTGGGTGGTTTATCTTTATTTACAGTGGTGTCTGGGTGGTTTATCTTTATTTACAGTGGTCCCTGGTTGGTTTATCTTTATTTACAGTGGTTCCTGGGTGGTTTATCTTTATTTACAGTGGTCCCTGGGTGGTTTATCTTTATTTACAGTGGTTCCTGGGTGGTTTATCTTTATTTACAGTGGTCCCCGGGTGCTTTATCTTTATTTACAGTGGTCCCTGGGTGGTTTATCTTTATTTACAGTGGTCCCTGGGTGGTTTATCTTTATTTACAGTGGTCCCTGGGTGGTTTATCTTTATTTACAGTGGTCCCTGGGTGGTTTATCTTTATTTACAGTGGTTCCCGGGTGGTTTATCTTTATTTACAGTGGTCCCTGGGTGGTTTATCGTTATTTACAGTGGTCTCTGGGTGGTTTATCTTTATTACAGTGGTCCCTGAGTGGTTTATCTTTATTTACAGTGGTCTCTGGGTGGTTTATCTTTATTTACAGTGGTCACTGGGTGGTTTATCTTTATTTACAGAGGTCCCTGGGTGGTTTATCTTCATTTACAGTGGTTTCCGGGTGGTTTATCTATATTTACAGTGGACCCTGGGTGGTTTATCTTTATTTACAGTGGTCTCTGGGTGGTTTATCTTTATTTGCAGTGGTCCCCGGGTGGTTTCTCTTTATTTACAGTGGTCCCTCGGTGGTTTATCATTATTTACAGTGGTCCCTGGGTGGTTTATCTTTATTTACAGTGGTCCCTGGGTGGTTTATCTTTATTTACAATGGTCCCCGGGTGGTTTATCTTTATTTACAGTGGTCTCTGGGTGGTTTATCTTTATTTACAGTGGTCCCTGGGTGCTTTATCTTTATTACAGTGGTCCCTGGGTGGTTTATCATTATTTACAGTTGTCTCTGGGTGGTTTATCTTTATTTACAGTGGTCCCTGGGTGGTTTATCTTTATTTACAGTGGTGTCTGGGTGGTTTATCTTTATTTACAGTGGTCCCTGGGTGGTTTATCTTTATTTACAGTGGTCCCTGGGTGGTTTATCTTTATTTACAGTGGTCCCTGGGTGGTTTATCTTTATTTACAGTGGTCCCTGGGTGGTTTCTCTTTATTTACAGTGGTCCCGGGTTGTTTATCTTTATTTACAGTGGTCCCTGGGTGGTCTATCTTTATTTACAGTGGTCCCTGGGTTGTTTATCTTTATTTACAGTGGTCCCTGGGTGGTTTATCTTTATTTACAGTGGTCCCTGGGTGGTTTATCTTTATTTACAGTGGTCTCTGGGTGGTTTATCTTTATTTACAGTGGTCCCTGGGTGGTTTATCTTTATTTACAGTGGTGTCTGGGTGGTTTATCTTTATTTACAGTGTTCCCTGGTTGGTTTATCTTTATTTACAGTGGTTCCTGGGTGGTTTATCTTTATTTACAGTGGTCCCTGGGAGGTTTATCTTTATTTACAGTGGTTCCTGGGTGGTTTATCTTTATTTACAGTGGTCCCTGGCTGGTTTATCTTTATTTACAGTGGTCCCTGGGTGGTTTATCTTTATTTACAGTGGTCTCTGGGCGTTTATCTTTATTTACAGTGGTCCCTGGGTTGTTTATCTTTATTTACAGTGGTCCCTGGGTGGTTTGTCTTTATTTACAGTGGTCCCTGTTTGGTTTATCTTTATTTACAGTGGTTCCTGGGTGGTTTATCTTTATTTACAGTGGTCCCTGGGTGGTTTATCTTTATTTACAGTGGTTCCTGGGTGGTTTATCTTTATTTACAGTGGTCCCTGGGTGCTTTATCTTTATTTACAGTGGTCCCTGGGTGGTTTATCTTTATTTACAGTGGTCCCTGGGTGGTTTATCTTTATTTACAGAGGTCCCTGGGTGGTTTATCTTCATTTACAGTGGTTTCCGCGTGGTTTATCTATATTTACAGTGGACCCTGGGTGGTTTATCTTTATTTACAGTGGTCTCTGGGTGGTTTATCTTTATTTACAGTGGTCCCCGGGTGGTTTATCTTTATTTACAGTGGTCCCTCGGTGGTTTATCATTATTTACAGTGATCCCTGGGTGGTTTATCTTTATTTACAGTGGTCCCTGGGTGGTTTATCTTTATTTACAATGGTCCCCGGGTGGTTTATCTTTATTTACAGTGGTCTCTGGGTGGTTTATCTTTATTTACAGTGGTCCCTGGGTGGTTTATCTTTATTACAGTGGTCCCTGGGTGGTTTATCATTATTTACAGTGGTCTCTGGGTGGTTTATCTTTATTTACAGTGGTCCCTGGGTGGTTTATCTTTATTTACAGTGGTCCCTGGTTGGTTTATCTTTATTTACAGTGGTCCCTGGTTGGTTTATCTTTATTTACAGTGGTCCCTGTGTGGTTTATCTTTATTTACAGTGATCCCTGGGTGGTTTATCTTTATTTACAGTGGTCCCTGGGTGGTTTATCTTTATTTACAGTGGTCCCTGGGTGGTTTATCTTTATTTACAATGGTCCCGGGTTGTTTATCTTTATTTACAGTGGTCCCTGGGTGGTCTATCTTTATTTACAGTGGTGTCTGGGTGGTTTATCTTTATTTACAGTGGTCCCTGGGTGGTTTATCTTTATTTACAGTGGTCCCTGGCTGGTTTATCTTTATTTACAGTGGTCTCTGGGTGGTTTATCTTTATTTACAGTGGTCCCTGGGTGGTTTATCTTTATTTACAGTGGTGTCTGGGTGGTTTATCTTTATTTACAGTGGTCCCTGGTTGGTTTATCTTTATTTACAGTGGTTCCTGGGTGGTTTATCTTTATTTACAGTGGTCTCTGGGTGGTTTATCGTTATTTACAGTGGTCTCTGGGTGGTTTGTCGTTATTTACAGTGGTCCCTGGGTGGTTTATCTTTATTTACAGTGGTCTCTGGGTGGTTTATCTTTATTTACAGTGGTCCCTGGGTGGTTTATCTTTATTTACAGTGGTTCCCGGGTGGTTTATCTTTATTTACAGTGGTCCCTGGGTGGTTTATCTTTATTTACAGTGGTTCCCGAGTGGTTTATCTTTATTTACAGTGGTTCCCGGGTGGTTTATCTTTATTTACAGTGGTCCCGGGTGGTTTATCTTTATTTACAGTGGTCCCTGGGTGGTCTATCTTTATTTACAGTGGTCGCTGGGTGGTTTATCTTTATTTACAGTGGGCCCCAGGTGGTTTATCTTTATTTACAGTGGTCCCCGGGTGGTTTATCTTTATTTACAGTGGTCCCTGGGTGGTTTATCTTTATTTACAGTGGTCTCTGGGTGGTTTATCTTTATTTACAGTGGTCCCCGGGTGGTTTATCTTTATTTACAGTGGTCCCTGGGTGCTTTATCTTTATTTACAGTGGTCCCTGGGTGGTTTATCTTTATTTACAGTGGTCCCTGGGTGGTTTATCGTTATTTACAGTGGTCTCTGGGTGGTTTGTCGTTATTTACAGTGGTCCCTGGGTGATTTATCTTTATTTACAGTGGTCTCTGGGTGGTTTATCTTTATTTACAGTGGTCCCTGGGTGGTTTATCTTTATTTACAGTGGTTCCCGGGTGGTTTATCTTTATTTACAGTGGTCCCTGGGTGGTTTATCTTTATTTACAGTGGTTCCCGAGTGGTTTATCTTTATTTACAGTGGTTCCCGGGTGGTTTATCTTTATTTACAGTGGTCCCGGGTGGTTTATCTTTATTTACAGTGGTCCCTGGGTGGTTTATCTTTATTTACAGTGGTTCCTGGGTGGTTTATCTTTATTTACAGTGGTCCCCGGGTGGTATATCTTTATTTACAGTGGTCCCTGGGTGGTTTATCTTTATTTACAGTGGTCCCTGGGTGCTTTATCTTTATTTACAGTGGTCCCTGGGTGGTTTATCTTTATTTACAGTGGTCCCTGGGTGGTTTATCTTTATTTACAGTGGTTCCCGGGTGGTTTATCTTTATTTACAGTGGTCCCTGGGTGGTTTATCTTTATTACAGTGGTCCCTGAGTGGTTTATCTTTATTTACAGTGGTCTCTGGGTGGTTTATCTTTATTTACAGTGGTTCCCGGGTGGTTTATCTTTATTTACAGTGGTCTCTGGGTTGTTTATCTTTATTTACAGTGGTCCCTGGGTGGTTTATCTTTATTTACAGTGGTCCCTGGGTGGTTTATCTTTATTTACAGTGTTTCCCGGGTGGTTTATCTTTATTTACAGTCGTCCCTGGGTGGTTTATCTTTATTACAGTGGTCCCTGAGTGGTTTATCTTTATTTACAGTGGTCTCTGGGTGGTTTATCTTTATTTACAGTGGTTCCCGGGTGGTTTATCTTTATTTACAGTGGTCTCTGGGTTGTTTATCTTTATTTACAGTGGTCCCTGGGTGGTTTATCTTTATTTACAGAGGTCCCTGGGTGGTTTATCTTCATTTACAGTGGTTTCCGCGTGGTTTATCTATATTTACAGTGGACCCTGGGTGGTTTATCTTTATTTACAGTGGTCTCTGGGTGGTTTATCTTTATTTACAGTGGTCCCCGGGTGGTTTATCTTTATTTACAGTGGTCCCTCGGTGGTTTATCATTATTTACAGTGATCCCTGGGTGGTTTATCTTTATTTACAGTGGTCCCTGGGTGGTTTATCTTTATTTACAATGGTCCCCGGGTGGTTTATCTTTATTTACAGTGGTCTCTGGGTGGTTTATCTTTATTTACAGTGGTCCCTGGGTGGTTTATCTTTATTACAGTGGTCCCTGGGTGGTTTATCATTATTTACAGTGGTCTCTGGGTGGTTTATCTTTATTTACAGTGGTCCCTGGGTGATTTATCTTTATTTACAGTGGTCCCTGGTTGGTTTATCTTTATTTACAGTGGTCCCTGGTTGGTTTATCTTTATTTACAGTGGTCCCTGTGTGGTTTATCTTTATTTACAGTGATCCCTGGGTGGTTTATCTTTATTTACAGTGGTCCCTGGGTGGTTTATCTTTATTTACAGTGGTCCCTGGGTGGTTTATCTTTATTTACAGTGGTCCCGGGTTGTTTATCTTTATTTACAGTGGTCCCTGGGTGGTCTATCTTTATTTACAGTGGTGTCTGGGTGGTTTATCTTTATTTACAGTGGTCCCTGGGTGGTTTATCTTTATTTACAGTGGTCCCTGGGTGGTTTATCTTTATTTACAGTGGTCTCTGGGTGGTTTATCTTTATTTACAGTGGTCCCTGGGTGGTTTATCTTTATTTACAGTGGTGTCTGGGTGGTTTATCTTTATTTACAGTGGTCCCTGGTTGGTTTATCTTTATTTACAGTGGTTCCTGGGTGGTTTATCTTTATTTACAGTGGTCTCTGGGTGGTTTATCGTTATTTACAGTGGTCCCTGGGTGCTTTATCTTTATTTACAGTGGTCCCTGGGTGGTTTATCTTTATTTACAGTGGTCCCTGGGTGGTTTATCTTTATTTACAGTGATTCCCGGGTGGTTTATCTTTATTTACAGTGGTCCCTGGGTGGTTTATCTTTATTTACAGTAGTTCCCGGGTGGTTTATCTTCATTTACAGTGGTCTCTGGGTGGTTTATCTTTATTTACAGTAGTTCCCGGGTGGTTTATCTTTATTTACAGTGGTCCCCGGGTGGTTTATCTTTATTTACAGTGGTCCCTGGGTGGTTTATCTTTATTTACAGTGGTCCCCGGGTGGTTTATCTTTATTTACAGTGGTCCCTGGGTGGTTTATCTTTATTTACAGTGGTCCCTGGGTGGTTTATCTTTATTTACAGTGGTCTCTGTGTGGTTTATCTTTATTTACAGTGGTCCCCGGGTGGTTTATCTTTATTTACAGTGGTCCCTGGGTGGTTTATCTTTATTTACAGTAGTTCCCGGGTGGTTTATCTTTATTTACAGTGGTCCCTGGGTGGTTTATCTTTATTTACAGTAGTTCCCGGGTGGTTTATCTTTATTTACAGTGGTCCCCGGGTGGTTTATCTTTATTTACAGTGGTCCCTGGGTGGTTTATCATTATTTACAGTGGTCTCTGGGTGGTTTATCTTTATTTACAGTGGTTCCCGGGTGGTTTATCTTTATTTACAGTGGTCTCTGGGTTGTTTATCTTTATTTACAGTGGTCCCTGGGTGGTTTATCTTTATTTACAGAGGTCCCTGGGTGGTTTATCTTTATTTACAGTCGTCCCTGGGTGGTTTATCTTTATTACAGTGGTCCCTGAGTGGTTTATCTTTATTTACAGTGGTCTCTGGGTGGTTTATCTTTATTTACAGTGGTTCCCGGGTGGTTTATCTTTATTTACAGTGGTCTCTGGGTTGTTTATCTTTATTTACAGTGGTCCCTGGGTGGTTTATCTTTATTTACAGAGGTCCCTGGGTGGTTTATCTTCATTTACAGTCGTTTCCGCGTGGTTTATCTTTATTTACAGAGGTCCCTGGGTGGCTTATCTTTATTTACAGTGGTCCCTGGGTGGCTTATCTTTATTTACAGTGGACCCTGGGTGGTTTATCTTTATTTACAGTGGTATCTGGGTGGTTTATCTTTATTTACAGTGGTCCCCGGGTGGTTTATCTTTATTTACAGTGGTCCCTCGGTGGTTTATCATTATTTACAGTGATCCCTGGGTGGTTTATCTTTATTTACAGTGGTCCCTGGGTGGTTTATCTTTATTTACAATGGTTCCCGGGTGGTTTATCTTTATTTACAGTGGTCTCTGGGTGGTTTATCTTTATTTACAGTGGTCCCTGGGTGGTTTATCTTTATTACAGTGGTCGCTGGGTGGTTTATCATTATTTACAGTGGTCTCTGGGTGGTTTATCTTTATTTGCAGTGGTCCCTGGGTGATTTATCTTTATTTACAGTGGTCCCTGGTTGGTTTATCTTTATTTACAGTGGTCCCTGGTTGGTTTATCTTTATTTACAGTGGTCCCTGTGTGGTTTATCTTTATTTACAGTGATCCCTGGGTGGTTTATCTTTATTTACAGTGGTCCCTGGGTGGTTTATCTTTATTTACAGTGGTCCCTGGGTGGTTTATCTTTATTTACAGTGGTCCCGGGTTGTTTATCTTTATTTACAGTGGTCCCTGGGTGGTCTATCTTTATTTACAGTGGTGTCTGGGTGGTTTATCTTTATTTACAGTGGTCCCTGGGTGGTTTATCTTTATTTACAGTGGTCCCTGGGTGGTTTATCTTTATTTACAGTGGTCTCTGGGTGGTTTATCTTTATTTACAGTGGTCCCTGGGTGGTTTATCTTTATTTACAGTGTTGTCTGGGTGGTTTATCTTTATTTACAGTGGTCCCTGGTTGGTTTATCTTTATTTACAGTGGTTCCTGGGTGGTTTATCTTTATTTACAGTGGTCTCTGGGTGGTTTATCGTTATTTACAGTGGTCTCTGGGTGGTTTGTCGTTATTTACAGTGGTCCCTGGGTGGTTTATCTTTATTTACAGTGGTCTCTGGGTGGTTTATCTTTATTTACAGTGGTCCCTGGGTGGTTTATCTTTATTTACAGTGGTTCCCGGGTGGTTTATCTTTATTTACAGTGGTCCCTGGGTGGTTTATCTTTATTTACAGTGGTTCCCGAGTGGTTTATCTTTATTTACAGTGGTTCCCGGGTGGTTTATCTTCATTTACAGTGGTCCCGGGTGGTTTATCTTTATTTACAGTGGTCCCTGGGTGGTCTATCTTTATTTACAGTGGTCGCTGGGTGGTTTATCTTTATTTACAGTGGGCCCCAGGTGGTTTATCTTTATTTACAGTGGTCCCCGGGTGGTTTATCTTTATTTACAGTGGTCCCTGGGTGGTTTATCTTTATTTACAGTGGTCTCTGGGTGGTTTATCTTTATTTACAGTGGTCCCCGGGTGGTTTATCTTTATTTACAGTGGTCCCTGGGTGCTTTATCTTTATTTACAGTGGTCCCTGGGTGGTTTATCTTTATTTACAGTGGTCCCTGGGTGGTTTATCTTTATTTACAGTGGTTCCCGGGTGGTTTATCTTTATTTACAGTGGTCCCTGGGTGGTTTATCTTTATTTACTATGGTCCCTGGGTGGTTTATCTTTATTTACAGTGGTCTCTGGGTGGTTTATCTTTATTTACAGTGGTCCCCGGGTGGTTTATCTTTATTTACAGTGGTCCCTCGGTGGTTTATCATTATTTACAGTGGTCCCTGGGTGGTTTATCTTTATTTACAGTGGTCCCTGGGTGGTTTATCTTTATTTACAATGGTCCCCGGGTGGTTTATCTTTATTTACAGTGGTCTCTGGGTGGTTTATCTTTATTTACAGTGGTCCCTGGGTGGTTTATCTTTATTACAGTGGTCCCTGGGTGGTTTATCATTATTTACAGTGGTCTCTGGGTGGTTTATCTTTATTTACAGTGGTCCCTGGGTGGTTTATCTTTATTTACAGTGGTCCCTGGTTGGTTTATCTTTATTTACAGTGGTCCCTGATTGGTTTATCTTTATTTACAGTGGTCCCTGTGTGGTTTATCTTTATTTATAGTGATCCCTGGGTGGTTTATCTTTATTTACAGTGGTCCCTGGGTGGTTTATCTTTATTTACAGTCGTCCCTGGGTGGTTTATCTTTATTTACAGTGGTCCCGGGTTGTTTATCTTTATTTACAGTGGTCCCTGGGTGGTCTATCTTTATTTACAGTGGTGTCTGGGTGGTTTATCTTTATTTACAGTGGTCCCCGGGTGGTTTATCTTTATTTACAGTGGTCCCTGGGTGGTTTATCTTTATTTACAGTGGTCTCTGGGTGGTTCATCTTTATTTACAGTGGTCCCCGGGTGGTTTATCTTTATTTACAGTGGTCCCTGGGTGGTTTATCTTTATTTACAGTGGTCCCCGGGTGGTTTATCTTTATTTACAGTGGTCCCTGGGTGGTTTATCTTTATTTACAGTGGTGTCTGTGTGGTTTATCTTTATTTACAGTGGTCCCTGGGTGGTTTATCTTTATTTACAGTGGTGTCTGGGTGGTTTATCTATATTTACAGTGGTCTCTGGGTGGTTTATCTTTATTTACAGTGGTCCCTGGTTGGTTTATCTTTATTTACAGTGGTCCCTGGTTGGTTTATCTTTATTTACAGTGATCCCTGGGTGGTTTATCTTTATTTACAGTGGTCCCTGGGTGGTTTATCTTTATTTACAGTGGTCCCTGGGTGGTTTATCTTTATTTACAGTGGTTCCTGGGTGGTAATCTTTATTTACAGTGGTCCCTGGGTGGTTTATCTTTATTTACAGTGGTCCCTGGGTGGTTTATCTTTATTTACAGTGGTCTCTGGGTGGTTTATCTTTATTTACAGTGGTCCCTGGGTGGTTTATCTTTATTTACAGTGGTGTCTGGTGGTTTATCTTTATTTACAGTGGTCCCTGGTTGGTTTATCTTAATTTACAGTGGTTCCTGGGTGGTTTATCTTTATTAACAGTGGTCCCTGGGTGGTTTATCTTTATTTACAGTGGTTCCTGGGTGGTTTATCTTTATTTACAGTGGTCCCCGGGTGGTATATCTTTATTTACAGTGGTCCCTGGGTGGTTTATCTTTATTTACAGTGGTCCCTGGGTGGTTTATCTTTATTTACAGTGGTCCCTGGGTGGTTTATCTTTATTTACAGTGGTCCCTGGGTGGTTTATCTTTATTTACAGTGGTTCCCGGGTGGTTTATCTTTATTTACAGTGGTCCCTGGGTGGTTTATCGTTATTTACAGTGGTCCCTCGGTGGTTTATCTTTATTACAGTGGTCCCTGAGTGGTTTATCTTTATTTACAGTGGTCTCTGGGTGGTTTATCTTTATTTACAGTGGTTCCCGGGTGGTTTATCTTTATTTACAGTGGTCTCTGGGTGGTTTATATTTATTTACAGTGGTCCCTGGGTGGTTTATCTTTATTTACAGAGGTCCCTGGGTGGCTTATCTTTATTTACAGTGGTCACCGGGTGGTTTATCTTTATTTACAGTGGTCTCTGGGTGGTTTATCTTTATTTACAGTGGTCCCTGGGTGGTTTATCTTTATTTACAGAGGTCCCTGGGTGGTTTATCTTTATTTACAGTGGTCCCTGGGTGGTTTATCTTTATTTACAATGGTCCCTGGGTGGTTTATCTTTATTTACAGTGGTCCCTCGATGGTTTATCATTATTTACAGTGGTCCTTTGGTGGTTTATCTTTATTTACAGTGGTCCCTGGGTGGTTTATCTTTATTTACAATGGTCCCCGGGTGGTTTATCTTTATTTACAGTGGTCTCTGGGTGGTTTATCTTTATTTACAGTGGTCCCTGGGTGGTTTATCTTTATTACAGTGGTCCCTGGGTGGTTTATCATTATTTACAGTGGTCTCTGGGTGGTTTATCTTTATTTACAGTGGTCCCTGGGTGGTTTATCTTTATTTACAGTGGTGTCTGGGTGGTTTATCTTTATTTACAGTGGTCCCTGGTTGGTTTATCTTTATTTACAGTGGTCCCTGGGTGGTTTATCTTTATTTACAGTGGTCCCTGGGTGGTTTATCTTTATTTACAGTGGTCCCTGGGTGGTTAATCTTTATTTACAGTGGTCCCTGGGTGGTTTATCTTTATTTACAGTGGTCCCGGGTTGTTTATCTTTATTTACAGTGGTCCCTGGGTGGTCTATCTTTATTTACAGTGGTCCCTGGGTGGTTTATCTTTATTTACAGTGGTCCCAGGGTGGTTTATCTTTATTTACAGTGGTCCCTGGGTGGTTTATCTTTATTTACAGTGGTCTCTGGGTGGTTTATCTTTGTTTACAGTGGTCCCTGGGTGGTTTATCTTTATTTACAGTGGTGTCTGGGTGGTTTATCTTTATTTACAGTGGTCCCTGGTTGGTTTATCTTTATTTACAGTGGTTCCTGGGTGGTTTATCTTTATTTACAGTGGTCTCTGGGTGGTTTATCGTTATTTACAGTGGTCTCGGGGTGGTTTGTCGTTATTACAGTGGTCCCTGGGTGGTTTATCTTTATTTACAGTGGTCTCTGGGTGGTTTATCTTTATTTACAGTGGTCCCTGGGTGGTTTATCTTTATTTACAGTGGTTCCCGGGTGGTTTATCTTTATTTACAGTGGTCCCTGGGTGGTTTATCTTTATTTACAGTGGTTCCCGGGTGGTTTATCTTAATTTACAGTGGTCCCTGGGTGGTTTATCTTTATTCACAGTGGTCCCGGGTGGTTTATCTTTATTTACAGTGGTCCCTGGGTGGTCTATCTTTATTTACAGTGGTCCCTGGGTGGTTTATCTTTATTTACAGTGGTCCCCGGGTGGTTTATCTTTATTTACAGTGGTCCCCGGGTGGTTTATCTTTATTTACAGTGGTCCCTGGGTGGTTTATCTTTATTTACAGTGGTCCCTGGGTGGTTTATCTTCATTTACAGTGGTCCCCGGGTGGTTTATCTTTATTTACAGTGGTCCCTGGGTGGTTTATCTTTATTTACAGTTGTCCCTGGGTGGTTTATCTTTATTTACAGTGGTGTCTGGGTGGTTTATCTTTATTTACAGTGGTGTCTGGGTGGTTTATCTTTATTAACAGTGGTCCCTGGTTGGTTTATCTTTATTTACAGTGGTCCCTGGGTGGTTTATCTTTATTTACAGTGGTCTCTGGGTGGTTTATCTTTATTTACAGTGGTCCATGGGTGGTTTATCTTTATTTACAGTGATCCCTGGGTGGTTTATCTTTATTTACAGTGGTCCCTGGGTGGTTTATCATTATTTACAGTGGTTCCTGGGTGGTTTATCTTTATTTACAGTGGTCCCTGGGTGGTTTATCTTCATTTACAGTGGTTCCTGGGTGGTTTATCTTTATTTACAGTGGTCCCCGGGTGCTTTATCTTTATTTACAGTGGTCCCTGGGTGGTTTATCTTTATTTACAGTGGTCCCTGGGTGGTTTATCTTTATTTACAGAGGTCCCTGTGTGGTTTATCTGTATTTGCAGTGGTCCCTGGGTGGTTTATCTTTATTTACAGTGGTCCCTGGGTGGTTTATCTTTATTTACAGTGGTCCCTGGGTGGTTTATCTTTATTTACAGTGGTCCCCGGGTGGTTTATCTTTATTTACAGTGGTCACTGGGTGGTTTATCTTTATTTACAGTTGTCCCTGGGTGGTTTATCTTTATTTACATTGTTCCCGGGTGGTTTATCTTTATTTACAGTGGTCCCTGGGTGGTTTATCTTTATTTACAGTGGTCCCTGGTTGGTTTATCTTTATTTACAGTGGTCCCTGGGTGGTTTATCTTTATTTACAGTGGTCACTGGGTGGTTTATCTTTATTTACAGTGGTCCATGGGTGGTTTATCTTTATTTACAGTGATCCCTGGGTGGTTTATCTTTATTTACAGTGGTCCCTGGGTGGTTTATCATTATTTACAGTGGTTCCTGGGTGGTTTTATCTTTATTTACAGTGGTCCCTGGGTGGTTTATCTTTATTTACAGTGGTTCCTGGGTGGTTTATCTTTATTTACAGTGGTCCCCGGGTGGTTTATCTTTATTTACAGTGGTCCCTGGGTGGTTTATCTTTATTTACAGTGGTCCCTGGGTGGTTTATCTTTATTTACAGAGGTCCCTGTGTGGTTTATCTGTATTTACAGTGGTCCCTGGGTGGTTTATCTTTATTTACAGTGGTCCCTGGGTGGTTTATCTTTATTTACAGTGGTCCCTGGGTGGTTTATCTTTATTTACAGTGGTCTCTGGGTGGTTTATCTTTATTTATAGTGGTTCCTGGGTGGTTTATCTTTATTTACAGTGGTCCCCGGGTGATTTATCTTTATTTACAGTGGTCCCTGGGTGGTATATCTTTATTTACAGTGGTCCCTGGGTGGTTTATCTTTATTTACAGTGGTCCCTGGGTGGTTTATCTTTATTTACAGTGGTCTCTGGGTGGTTTATCTTTATTTACAGTGGTCCCTGGGTGGTTTATCTTTATTTACAGTGGTCCCTGGGTGGTTTGTCTTTAGTTACAGTGGTCTCTGGGTGGTTTATCTTTATTTACAGTGGTCCCTGGGAAGATTATCTTTATTTACAGTGGTCCCTGGGTCGTTTATCTTTATTTACCGTGGTCCCTGGGTGGTTTATCTTTATTTACAGTGTTCCCTGGGTGGTTTATCTTTATTTACAGTGGTCCCTGGGTGGTTTATCTTTATTTACAGTGGTCCCCGGGTGGTGTATCTTTATTTACAGTGGGCCCTGGGTGGTTTATCGTTATTTACAGTGGTCCCTGGGTGGTTTATCTTTTTTTACCGTGGTCCCCTGGGTGGTTTATCTTTATTTACATTGTCCCCGGGTGGGTTATCTTTATTTACAGTGGTTCCTGGGTGGTTTATCTTTATTTACAGTGGTCTCTGGGTGGTTTATCTTTATTTACTGTGTTCCCCGGGTGGTTTATCTTTATTTACAGTGGTCCCTGGGTGGTTTATCTTTATTTACAGTGGTCCCTGGGTGGTTTATCTTTATTTACAGTGGTCCCCGGGTGGTTTATCTTTATTTACAGTGGTCCCCGGGTGGTTTATCTTTATTTACAGTGGTCTCTGGGTGGTTTATCTTGATTTACAGTGGTCTCTGGGTGGTTTATCTTTATTTACAGTGGTTCCTGGGTGGTTTATCTTTATTTACAGTGGTCCCCGGGTGGATTATCTTTATTTACAGTGGTCCCCGGGTGGTTTATCTTTATTTACAGTGGTCCCTGGGTGGTTTATCTTTATTTACAGTGGTCTCTGGGTGGTTTATCTTTATTTACAATGGTCCCCGGGTGGCTTATCTTTATTTACAGTGGTTCCCGGGTGGTTTATCTTTATTTACAGTGGTCCCTGGGTGGTTTATCGTTATTTACAGTGGTCCCTGGGTGGTTTATCATTATTTACAGTGGTCTCTGGGTGGTTTATCTTTATTTACAGTGGTTCCTGGGTGGTTTATCTTTATTTACAGTGGTCTCTGGGTGGTTTATCTTTATTTACAGTGGTCCCTGGTTGGTTTATCTTTATTTACAGTGGTCCCTGGGTGTTTTATCTTTATTTACAGTGGTCCCTGGTTGGTTTATCTTTATTTACAGTGGTTCCTGGGTGGTTTATCTTTATTTACAGTGGTCCATGGGTGGTTTATCTTTATTTACAGTGGTTCCTGGGTGGTTTATCTTTATTTACAGTGGTCCCTGGGTGATTTATCTTTATTTACAGTGGTCCCTGGGTGGTTTATCTTTATTTACAGTGGTCTCTGGGTGGTTTATCTTTATTTACAGTGGTCCCTGGGTGGTTTATCTTTATTTACAGTAGTGTCTGGGTGGTTTGTCTTTATTTACAGTGGTCCCTGGTTGGTTTATCTTTATTTACAGTGGTTCCTGGGTGGTTTATCTTTATTTACAGTGGTCCCTGGGTGGTTTATCTTTATGTACAGTGGTTCCTGGGTGGTTTATCTTTATTTACAGTGGTCCCCGGTGGATTATCTTTATTTACAGTGGTCCCCGGGTGGTTTATCTTTATTTACAGTGGTCTCTGGGTGCTTTATCTTTATTTACAGTGGTCCCTGGGTGGTTTATCTTTATTTACAGTGGTCTATGGGTGGTTTATCTTTATTTACACTGGTCCCCGGGTGGCTTATCTTTATTTACAGTGGTTCCCGGGTGGTTTATCTTTATTTACAGTGGTCCCTGGGTGGTTTATCGTTATTTACAGTGGTCCCTGGGTGGTTTATCTTTATTTACAGTGGTCTCTGGGTGGTTTATCTTTATTTACAGTGGTTCCTGGGTGGTTTATCTTTATTTACAGTGGTCTCTGGGTGGTTTATCTTTATTTACAGTGGTCCCTGGTTGGTTTATCTTTATTTACAGTGGTCCCTGGGTGTTTAATCTTTATTTACAGTGGTCCCTGGTTGGTTTATCTTTATTTACAGTGGTTCCTGGGTGGTTTATCTTTATTTACAGTGGTCCATGGGTGGTTTATCTTTATTTACAGTGGTTCCTGGGTGGTTTATCTTTATTTACAGTGGTCCCTGGGTGATTTATCTTTATTTACAGTGGTCCCTGGGTGGTTTATCTTTATTTACAGTGGTCTCTGGGTGGTTTATCTTTATTTACAGTGGTCCCTGGGTGGTTTATCTTTATTTACAGTATTGTCTGGGTGGTTTGTCTTTATTTACAGTGGTCCCTGGTTGGTTTATCTTTATTTACAGTGGTTCCTGGGTGGTTTATCTTTATTTACAGTGGTCCCTGGGTGGTTTATCTTTATTTACAGTGGTTCCTGGGTGGTTTATCTTTATTTACAGTGGTCCCCGTGTGGTTTATCTTTATTTACAGTGGTCCCTGGGTGGTTTATCTTTATTTACAGTGGTCCCTGGGTGGTTTATCTTTATTTACAGTGGTCCCTGGGTGGTTTATCTTTATTTACAGTGGTCCCTGGGTGGTTTATCTTTATTTACAGTGGTTCCCGGGTGGTTTATCTTTATTTACAGTGGTCCCTGGGTGGTTTATCGTTATTTACAGTGGTCCCTGGGTGGTTTATCTTTATTACAGTGGTCCCTGAGTGGTTTATCTGTATTTACAGTGGTCTCTGGGTGGTTTATCTTTATTTACAGTGGTCCCTGGGTGGTTTATCTTTATTTACAGTGGTTCCCGGGTGGTTTATCTTTATTTACAGTGGTCTCTGGGTGGTTTATCTTTATTTACAGTGGTCCCTGGGTGGTTTCTCTTTATTTACAGAGGTCCCTGGGTGGTTTATCTTCATTTACAGTGGTTTCCGGGTGGTTTATCTATATTTACAGTGGACCCTGGGTGGTTTATCTTTATTTACAGTGGTCTCTGGGTGGTTTATCTTTATTTACAGTGGTTCCCGGGTGGTTTATCTTTATTTACAGTGGGCCCTGGGTGGTTTATCTTTATTTACAGTGGTCCCCGGGTGGTTTATCTTTATTTACAGTGGTCCCTCGGTGGTTTATCATTATTTACAGTGGTCCCTGGGTGGTTTATCTTTATTTACAGTGGTCTCTGGGTGGTTTATCTTTATTTACAATGGTCCCCGTGTGGTTTATCTTTATATACAGTGGTTTCTGGGTGGTTTATATTTATTTACAGTGATCCCTGGGTGGTTTATCTTTATTACAGTGGTTCCCGGGTGGATTATTTTTATTTACAGTGGTCCCTGTGAGGTTTATCTTTATTTACAGTGGTCCCTGGGTGGTTTATCGTTATTTACAGTGGTCCCTGGGTGGTTTATCTTTATTTATAGTGGTTCCTGTGTGGTTTTTCTTTATTTACAGTGGTCCCTGGGTGGTTTATCGTTATTTACAGTGGTGCCTGGGTAGTTTATCTTTATTTATAGTGGTTCCCTGTGAGGTTTATCTTTATTTACAGTGGTCCCTGGGTGGTTTATCTTTATTTACAGTGGTCCCCGGGTGGTTTATCTTTATTTACAGTGGTCCCTGGGTGGTTTATCTATATTTACAGTGGTCCCCGGGTGGTTTATCTTTATTTACAGTGGTCTCTGGGTGGTTTATTTTTATTTACAGTGGTGCCTGGGTAGTTTATCTTTATTTATAGTGGTTCCCTGGGTGGTTTATCTTTATTTACAGTGGTCCCTGTGTGGTTTATCTTTATTTACAGTGGTCTCTGGGTGGTTTATCTTTATTTACAGTGATCCCCGGGTGGTTTATCCTTATTTACAGTGGCCCTGTGCGGTTTATCTTTATTTACAGTGGTCTCTGGGTGGTTTATCGTTATTTACAGTGGTCCCTGGGTGGTTTATCTTTATTTACAGTGGTCCCTGTGTGGTTTATCTTTATTTACAGTGGTCTCTGGGTGGTTTATCTTTATTTACAGTGGTCCCTGGGTGGTTTATCTTTATTTACAGTGGTCTCTGGGTGGTTTATCTTTATTTACAGTGGTCCCCGGGTGGTTTATCTTAATCTACAGTGGCCCCTGGGTGATTTATCTTTATTTACAGTGGTCTCTGGGTGGTTTATCTTTATTTACAGTTGTCCCTGGGTGGTTTATCTTTATTTACAGTGGTCTCTGCGTGTTTTATCTTTATTTACAGTGGTCTCTGGGTGGTTTATCTTTATTTACAGTGGTCCCTGGGTGGTTTATATTTATTTACAGTGGTCTCTGCGTGTTTTATCTTTATTTACAGTGGTCCCTGTGTGGTTTATCTTTATTTACAGTGGTCCCTGGGTGGTTTATCTTTATTTACAGTGGTCCCCGGGTGGTTTATCTTTATTTACAGTGGTCCCTGGGTGGTTTATCTTTATTTACAGTGGTCCCCGGGTGGTTTATCTTTATTTAAAGTGGCCCCTGGGTGATTTATCTTTATTTACAGTGGTCTCTGGGGGGTTTATCTTTATTTACAGTGGTCCCTGGGTGGTTTATCTTTATTTACATTGCCTCTGCGTGTTTCATCTTTATTTACAGTGGTCCCTGTGTGGTTTATCTTTATTTACAGTGGTCCCTGGGTGGTTTATCTTTATTTACAGTGGTCCCCGGGTGGTTTATCTTTATTTACAGTGGTCTCTGCGTGTTTTATCTTTATTTACAGTGGTCCCTGGGTGGTTTATCTTTATTCACAGTGGTCCCTGGGTGGCTTATCTTTATTTACAGTGGTCCCTTGGTGGTTTATCTTTATTTACAGTGGTCCCTGGGTGGTTTATCTTTATTTACAGTGGTCCCTGCGTAGTTTATCTTTATTTTCAGTGGTCCCTGGGTGGTTTATCTTTATTTACAGTGGTCCCCGGGTGCTTTATCTTTATTTACAGTGGTCCCGGGTGGTTTATCTTTATTTACAGTTGTCCCTGGGTGGTTTATCTTTATTTACAGTGGTCCCTGGGTGGTTTATCTTTATTTACAGTGGTCCCTGGGTAGTTTATCTTTATTTTCAGTGGTCCCTGGGTGGTTTATCTTTATTTACAGTGGTCCCCGGGTGGTTTATCTTTATTTACAGTGGTCCCTGGGTGGTTTATCTTTATTTACAGTGGTCCCTGGGTAGTTTATCTTTATTTTCAGTGGTCCCTGGGTGGTTTACCTTTATTTACAGTGGTCCCGGGTGGTTTATCTTTATTTACAGTGGTTCCTGGGTGGTTTATCTTTATTTACAGTGGTCCCGGGTGGTTTATCTTTATTTACAGTGGTCTCTGGGTGGTTTATCTTTATTTACATTGCCTCTGCGTGTTTTATCTTTATTTACAGTGGTCCCTGTGTGGTTTATCTTTATTTACAGTGGTCCCTGGGTGGTTTATCTTTATTTACAGTGGTCCCCGGGTGGTTTATCTTTATTTACAGTGGTCTCTGCGTGTTTTATCTTTATTTACAGTGGTCCCTGGGTGGTTTATCTTTATTCACAGTGGTCCCTGTGTGGCTTATCTTTATTTACAGTGGTCCCTTGGTGGTTTATCTTTATTTACAGTGGTCCCTGGGTGGTTTATCTTTATTTACAGTGGTCCCTGCGTAGTTTATCTTTATATTCAGTGGTCCCTGGGTGGTTTATCTTTATTTACAGTGGTCCCCGGGTGCTTTATCTTTATTTACAGTGGTCCCGGGTGGTTTATCTTTATTTACAGTTGTCCCTGGGTGGTTTATCTTTATTTACAGTGGTCCCTGGGTGGTTTATCTTTATTTACAGTGGTCCCTGGGTAGTTTATCTTTATTTTCAGTGGTCCCTGGGTGGTTTATCTTTATTTACAGTGGTCCCCGGGTGGTTTATCTTTATTTACAGTGGTCCCTGGGTGGTTTATCTTTATTTACAGTGGTCCCTGGGTAGTTTATCTTTATTTTCAGTGGTCCCTGGGTGGTTTATCTTTATTTACAGTGGTCCCGGGTGGTTTATCTTTATTTACAGTGGTTCCTGGGTGGTTTATCTTTATTTACAGTGGTCCCGGGTGGTTTATCTTTATTTACAGTGGTCTCTGGGTGGTTTATCTTTATTTACAGTGGTCCTGGGTGGTTTATCTTTATTTACAGTGGTCCCTGGGTGGTTTATCTTTATTTACAGTGGTCCCTGGGTGGTTTATCTTTATTTACAGTGGTCCCCGGGTGGTTTATCTTAATTTACAGTGGTCCCCGGGTGGTTTATCTTTATTTACAGTGGTCCCTGGGTGGTTTATCTTTATTTACAGTGGTGCCTGGGTGGTTTATCATTATTTACAGTGGTCCCTGTGTGGTTTATCTTTCTTTAAAGTGGTCCCTGGGTGGTTTATCTTTATTTACAGTGGTCCCCGGGAGGTTTATCTTAATTTACAGTGGTCCCCGGGTGGTTTATCTTTATTTACAGTGGTCTCTGGGTGGTTTATCTTTATTTACAGTGGTCCCTGTGTGGTTTATCTTTATTTACAGTGGTCTCTGGGTGATTTATCTTTATTTACAGTGGTCCCTGGGTGGTTTATCTTTATTTACAGTGGTCCCTGGGTGGTTTATCTTTATTTACAGTGGTCTCTGGGTGATTTATCTTTATTTACAGTGGTCCCTGGATGGTTTATCTTTATTTAGAGTGGTCCCTGGGTGGTTTATCTTTATTTACAGTGGTCCCCGGGTGGTTTATCTTTATTTACAGTGGTCCCTGGGTGGTTTATCTTTATTTACAGTGGTCTTGGGTGGTTTATCTTTATTTACAGTGGTCCCTGGGTGGTTTATCTTTATTGACAGTGTTCTCTGGGTGTTTTATATTTATTTGCAGTGGTCCCTGGGTGGTTTATCTTTATTTACAGTGGTCCCCGGGTGGTTTATCTTTATTTACAGTGGTCCCTGGGTGGTTTATCTTTATTTACAGTGGTCTCTGTGTGGTTTATCTTTATTTACAGTGGTTCCCGGGTGGTTTATCGTTATTTACAGTGGTCTCTGCGTGGTTTATCTTTATTTACAGTGGTCCCCGGGTTGTTTAATCTTTATTTACAGTGGTTCCTGGGTGGTTTATCTTTATTTACAGTGGTCCCTGGGTGGTTTATCTTTATTTACATTGCCTCTGCGTGTTTTATCTTTATTTACAGTGGTCCCTGTGTGGTTTATCTTTATTTACTGTGGTCCCTGGGTGGTTTATCTTTATTTACAGTGGTCCCCGGGTTGTTTATCTTTATTTACAGTGGTCTCTGCGTGTTTTATCTTTATTTACAGTGGTCCCTGGGTGGTTTATCTTTATTCACAGTGGTCCCTGGGTGGCTTATCTTTATTTACAGTGGTCCCTTGGTGGTTTATCTTTATTTACAGTGGTCCCTGGGTGGTTTCTCTTTATTTACAGTGGTCCCCGGGTGGTTTATCTTTATTTACAGTGGTCCCTGGGTGGTTTATCTTTATTTACAGTGGTCCCTGGGTAGTTTATCTTTATTTTCAGTGGTCCCTGGGTGGTTTATCTTTATTTACAGTGGTCCCGGGTGGTTTATCTTTATTTACAGTGGTTCCTGGGTGGTTTATCTTTATTTACAGTGGTCCCGGGTGGTTTATCTTTATTTACAGTGGTCTCTGGGTGGTTTATCTTTATTTACAGTGGTCCCTGGGTGGTTTATCTTTATTTACAGTGGTCCCTGGGTGGTTTATCTTTATTTACAGTGGTCCCTGGGTGGTTTATCTTTATTTACAGTGGTCCCCGGGTGGTTTATCTTAATTTACAGTGGTCCCCGGGTGGTTTATCGTTATTTACAGTGGTCCCTGGGTGGTTTATCTTTATTTACAGTGGTGCCTGGGTGGTTTATCATTATTTACAGTGGTCCCTGTGTGGTTTATCTTTCTTTAAAGTGGTCCCTGGGTGGTTTATCTTTATTTACAGTGGTCCCCGGGAGGTTTATCTTAATTTACAGTGGTCCCCGGGTGGTTTATCTTTATTTACAGTGGTCTCTGGGTGGTTTATCTTTATTTACAGTGGTCCCTGAGTGGTTTATCTTTATTTACAGTGGTCTCTGGGTGATTTATCTTTATTTACAGTGGTCCCTGGGTGGTTTATCTATATTTACAGTGGTCCCTGGGTGGTTTATCTTTATTTACAGTGGTCTCTGGGTGGTTTATCTTTATTTACAGTGGTCCCTGTGTGGTTTATCTTTATTTACAGTGGTCTCTGGGTGATTTATCTTTATTTACAGTGGTCCCTGGGTGGTTTATCTTTATTTACAGTGGTCCCTGGGTGGTTTATCTTTATTTACAGTGGTCTCTGGGTGATTTATCTTTATTTACAGTGGTCCCTGGGTGGTTTATCTTTATTTACAGTGGTCTTGGGTGGTTTATCTTTATTTACAGTGGTCCCTGGGTGGTTTATCTTTATTTACAGTGTTCTCTGGGTGTTTTATATTTATTTGCAGTGGTCCCTGGGTGGTTTATCTTTATTTACAGTGATCCCCGGGTGGTTTATCTTTATTTACAGTGGTCCCTGGGTGGTTTATCTTTATTTACAGTGGTCTCTGGGTGGTTTATCTTTATTTACAGTGGTCCCTGGGTGGTTTATCTTTATTTACAGTGGTCCCTGGGTGGTTTATCGTTATTTGCAGTTGTCCCTGGGTGGTTTATCTTTATTTACAGTGGTCTCTGGGTGATTTATCTTTATTTACAGTGGTCCCTGGGTGGTTTATCTTTATTTACAGTGGTCTTGGGTGGTTTATCTTTATTTACAGTGGTCCCTGGGTGGTTTATCTTTATTTACAGTGTTCTCTGGGTGTTTTATATTTATTTGCAGTGGTCCCTGGGTGGTTTATCTTTATTTACAGTGATCCCCGGGTGGTTTATCTTTATTTACAGTGGTCCCTGGGTGGTTTATCTTTATTTACAGTGGTCTCTGGGTGGTTTATCTTTATTTACAGTGGTCCCTGGGTGGTTTATCTTTATTTACAGTGGTCCCTGGGTGGTTTATCGTTATTTGCAGTGGTCCCTGGGAGGTTTATCTTTATTTACAGTGGTTCCCGGGTGGTTTATCGTTATTTACAGTGGTCTCTGCGTGGTTTATCTTTATTTACAGTGGTCCCCGGGTGGTTTAATCTTTATTTACAGTGGTTCCTGGGTGGTTTATCTTTATTTCCAATGGTCTCTGGGTGGTTTATCTTTATTTACGGTGGTCCCTGGGTGGTCTATCTTTATTTACAGTGGTCTCTGTGTGGTTTATCTTTATTTACAGTGGTCGCTTGGTGGTTTATCTTTATTTACAGTGGTCCCTGGGTGTTTTATCTTTATTTACAGTGGTCTCTGGGTGGTTTATCTTTATTTACAGTGGTCCCCGGGTGGTTTAATCTTTATTTACAGTGGTTCCTGGGTGGTTTATCTTTATTTCCAATGGTCTCTGGGTGGTTTATCTTTATTTACGGTGGTCCCTGGGTGGTTTATCTTTATTTACAGTGGTCCCTGGGTGGTTTATCTTTATTTACAGTGGTCCCTGGGTGGTTTATCTTTATTTACAGTGGTCCCCGGGTGGTTTATCTTTATTTACAGTGGTCCCTGGGTGGTTTATCTTTATTTACAGTGGTCTTGGGTGGTTTATCTTTATTTACAGTGGTCCCTGGGTGGTTTATCTTTATTTACAGTGGTCCCTGTGTGGTTTATCTTTATTTACAGTGGTCTCTGGGTGATTTATCTTTATTTACAGTGGTCCCTGGGTGGTTTATCTTTATTTACAGTGGTCCCTGGGTGGTTTATCTTTATTTACAGTGGTCTCTGGGTGATTTATCTTTATTTACAGTGGTCCCTGGGTGGTTTATCTTTATTTACAGTGGTCTTGGGTGGTTTATCTTTATTTACAGTGGTCCCTGGGTGGTTTATGTTTATTTACAGTGTTCTCTGGGTGTTTTATATTTATTTGCAGTGGTCCCTGGGTGGTTTATCTTTATTTACAGTGATCCCCGGGTGGTTTATCTTTATTTACAGTGGTCCCTGGGTGGTTTATCTTTATTTACAGTGGTCTCTGGGTGGTTTATCTTTATTTACAGTGGTCCCTGGGTGGTTTATCTTTATTTACTGTGGTCCCTGGGTGGTTTATCGTTATTTGCAGTTGTCCCTGGGTGGTTTATCTTTATTTACAGTGGTCTCTGGGTGATTTATCTTTATTTACAGTGGTCCCTGTGTGGTTTATCTTTATTTACAGTGGTCTTGGGTGGTTTATCTTTATTTACAGTGGTCCCTGGGTGGTTTATCTTTATTTACAGTGTTCTCTGGGTGTTTTATATTTATTTGCAGTGGTCCCTGGGTGGTTTATCTTTATTTACAGTGATCCCCGGGTGGTTTATCTTTATTTACAGTGGTCCCTGGGTGGTTTATCTTTATTTACAGTGGTCTCTGGGTGGTTTATCTTTATTTACAGTGGTCCCTGGGTGGTTTATCTTTATTTACAGTGGTCCCTGGGTGGTTTATCGTTATTTGCAGTGGTCCCTGGGAGGTTTATCTTTATTTACAGTGGTTCCCGGGTGGTTTATCGTTATTTACAGTGGTCTCTGCGTGGTTTATCTTTATTTACAGTGGTCCCCGGGTGGTTTAATCTTTATTTACAGTGGTTCCTGGGTGGTTTATCTTTATTTCCAATGGTCTCTGGGTGGTTTATCTTTATTTACGGTGGTCCCTGGGTGGTCTATCTTTATTTACAGTGGTCTCTGTGTGGTTTATCTTTATTTACAGTGGTCGCTTGGTGGTTTATCTTTATTTACAGTGGTCCCTGGGTGTTTTATCTTTATTTACAGTGGTCTCTGGGTGGTTTATCTTTATTTACAGTGGTCCCCGGGTGGTTTAATCTTTATTTACAGTGGTTCCTGGGTGGTTTATCTTTATTTCCAATGGTCTCTGGGTGGTTTATCTTTATTTACGGTGGTCCCTGGGTGGTTTATCTTTATTTACAGTGGTCCCTGGGTGGTTTATCTTTATTTACAGTGGTCCCTGGGTGGTTTATCTTTATTTACAGTGGTCCCCGTGTGGTTTATCTTTATTTACAGTGGTCCCTGGGTGGTTTATCTTTATTTACAGTGGTCTTGGGTGGTTTATCTTTATTTACAGTGGTCCCTGGGTGGTTTATCTTTATTTACAGTGTTCTCTGGGTGTTTTATATTTATTTGCAGTGGTCCCTGGGTGGTTTATCTTTATTTACAGTGGTCCCCGGGTGGTTTATCTTTATTTACAGTGGTCCCTGGGTGGTTTATCGTTATTTACAGTGGTCTCTGGGTGGTTTATCTTTATTTACAGTGGTCCCCGGGTGGTTTATCTTCATTTACAGTGGTCCCTGGGTGATTTATCTTTATTTACAGTGGTCCCTGGGTGGTTTATCTTTATTTACAGTGGTCCCTGGGTGGTTTATCTTTATTTACAGTGGTCTCTGGGTGGTTTATCTTTATTTACAGTGGACCCTGTGTGGTTTATCTTTATTTACAGTGGTCTCTGGGTGATTTATCTTTATTTACAGTGGTCCCTGGGTGGTTTATCTTTATTTACAGTGGTCCCTGGGTGGTTTATCTTTATTTACAGTGGTCCCCGGGTGGTTTATCTTTATTTACAGTGGTCCCTGAGTGGTTTATCTTTATTTACAGTGTTCTCTGGGTGTTTTATATTTATTTGCAGTGGTCCCTGGGTGGTTTATCTTTATTTACAGTGGTCCCCGGGTGGTTTATCTTTATTTACAGTGGTCCCTGGGTGGTTTATCTTTATTTACAGTGGTCTCTGTGTGGTTTATCTTTATTTACAGTGGTTCCCGGGTAGTTTATCGTTATTTACAGTGGTCTCTGGGTGGTTTATCATTATTTACAGTGGTCCCCGGGTGGTTTAATCTTTATTTACAGTGGTTCCTGGGTGGTTTATCTTTATTTCCAATGGTCTCTGGGTGGTTTATCTTTATTTACAGTGGTCCACGGGTGGTTTATCTTTATTTACAGTGGTCCCTGGGTGGTTTATCTTTATTTACAGTGGTCCCCGGGTGGTTTATCTTTATTTACAGTGGTCCCTGGGTGGTTTATCTTGATTTACAGTGGTCTCTGGGTGTTTTATCTTTATTTACAGTGGTCCCTGGGTGGTTTATCTTTATTTACAGTGGTCCCTGGGTGGTTTATCTTTATTTACAGTGGTCCCTGGGTGGTTTCTCTTTATTTACAGTGGTCCCTGGGTGGGTTATCTTTATTTTCAGTGGTCCCTGGGTGGTTTATCTTTATTTACAGTGGTCTCTCGGTGGTTTATCTTTATTTACAGTGGTCCCTGGGTGGTTTATCTTTATTTACAGTGGTCCCCGGGTGGTTTATCTTTATTTACAGTGGTTCCTGGGTGGTTTATCTTCATTTACAGTGGTCTCTCGGTGGTTTATCTTTATTTACAGTGGTCCCTGGGTGGTTTATCTTTATTTACAGTGGTCCCCGGGTGGTTTATCTTTGTTTACAGTGGTCCCCGGGTGGACTATCTTTATTTACAGTGGTCCCCGGATGGTTTATCTTTATTTACAGTGGTCTCTGGGTGTTTTATCTTTATTTACAGTGGTCCCTGAGTGTTTTATCTTTATTTACAGTCGTCTCTGGGTGGTTTATCTTGATTTACAGTGGTCCCCGGGTTGTTTATCTTTATTTACAGTGGTTCCTGTGTGGTTTATCTTTATTTCGAATGGTCTCTGGGTGGTTTATCTTCATTTACAGTGGTCCCTGGGTGGTTTATCTTTATTTACAGTGGTTCCCGGGTGATTTATCTTTATTTACAGTGGTCCCTGGGTGGTTTATCTTTATTTACAGTGGTCCCTGGGTGGTTTATCTTTATTTACAGTGGTCCCTGGGTGGTTTATCTTTATTTACAGTGGTCCCTGGTTGGTTTATCTTTATTTACAGTGGTCTCTGGGTGGTTTGTCTTTATTTACAGTGGTCCCTGGGTGGTTTATCTTTATTTACAGTGGTCTCTGGGTGGTTTTTCTTTATTTACAGTGGTCCCTGGGTGGTTTATCTTTATTTACAGTGGTCTCTGGGTGGTTTATCTTTATTTACAGTGGTCCCTGGGTGGTTTATCTTTATTTACAGTGGTCTCTGGGTGGTTTATCTTTATTTACAGTGGTCTCTGGGTGGTTTATCTTTATTTACAGTGGTCTCTGGGTGGTGTATCTTTATTTACACTGGTCCCCGTGTGGTTTATCTTTATTTACAGTGGTCTCTGGGTGGTGTATCTTTATTTACACTGGTCCCCGGGTGGTTTATCTTTATTTACAGTGGTCCCTGGGTGGTTTATCTTTATTTACAGTGGTTCCCTGGTGGTTTATCTTTATTTACAGTGGTCCCTGGGTGGTTTATCTTTATTTACAGTGGTACTTGGTGGTTTATCTTTATTTACGGTGGTTCCCGGGTGGTTTATCTTTATTTACAGTGGTCTCTGTGTGGTTTATCTTTATTTACAGTGGTCCCTGGGTGGTTTATCTTTATTTACAGTGGTCCCTGGGTGGTTTATCTTTATTTACAGTGGTCTCTGGGTGGTTTGTCTTTATTTACAGTGGTCCCTGGGTGGTTTATCTTTATTTACAGTGGTCTCTGGGTGGTTTATCTTCATTTACAGTGGTCCCTGGGTGGTTTATCTTTATTTACAGTGGTCTCTGGGTGGTTAATCTTTATTTACAGTGGTCCCTGGGTGGTTTATCTTTATTTACAGTGGTCTCTGTGTGGTTTATCTTTATTTACAGTGGTCTCTGGGTGGTTTATCTTTATTTACAGTGGTCTCTGGGTGGTGTATCTTTATTTACACTGGTCCCTGGGTGGTTTATCTTTATTTACAGTGGTCTCTGGGTGGTGTATCTTTATTTACATTGGTCCCCGGGTGGTTTATCTTTATTTACAGTGGTCCCTGGGTGGTTTATCTTTATTTACAGTGGTTCCCTGGTGGTTTATCTTTATTTACAGTGGTCCCTGGGTGGTTTATCTTTATTTACAGTGGTACTTGGGTGGTTTATCTTTATTTACGGTGGTTCCCGGGTGGTTTATCTTTATTTACAGTGGTCTCTGGGTGGTTTATCTTTATTTACAGTGGTCCCTGGGTGGTTTATCTTTATTTACAGTGGTCCCTGGGTGGTTTATCGTTATTTACAGTGGTCCCTGGGTGGTTTATCTTTATTTATAGTGGTCCCTGGGTGGTTTATCTTTATTTACAGTGGTCCCTGGGTGGTTTATCGTTATTTACAGTGGTCCCTGGGTGGTTTATCTTTATTTACAGTGGTCCCCGGGTGGTTTATATTTATTTACAGTGGTCCCCGGGTGGTTTATCTTTATTTACAGTGGTCCCGGGTGGTTTATGTTTATTTACAGTGGTCCCTGGGTGGTTTATCGTTATTTACAGTGGTGCCTGGGTAGTTTATCTTTATTTATAGTGGTTCCCTGTGTGGTTTATCTTTATTTACAGTGGTCCCGGGTGGTTTATCTATATTTACAGTGGTCCCGGGTGGTTTATCTTTATTTACAGTGGTCTTTGGGTGGTTGATTTTTATTTACAGTGGTGCCTGGGTAGTTTATCTTTATTTATAGTGGTGCCTGGGTAGTTTATCTTTATTTATAGTGGTTCCCTGGGTGGTTTATCTTTATTTACAGTGGTCCCGGGTGGTTTATCTATATTTACAGTGGTCCCCGGGTGGTTTATCTTTATTTACAGTGGTCCCTGGGTTGTTTATCTTTATTTACAGTTGTCCCTGGGTGGTTTATCTTTATTTACAGTGGTCTCTGGGTGGTTTATCTTTATTTATAGTGGTCCCTGGGTGGTTTATCTTTATTTACAGTGGTCTCTGGGTGGTTTATCTTTATTTACAGTGGTCCGCGGGTGGTTTATCTTTATTTACAGTGGTCCCTTGGTGGTTTATCTTTATTTACATTGGTCCCCGGGTGGTTTATCTTAATTTACAGTGGTCCCCGGGTGGTTTATCTTTATTTACAGTGGTCCCTGGGTGGTTTATCTTTATTTACAGTGGTGCCTGGGTGGTTTATCATTATTTACAGTGGTCCCTGTGTGGTTTCTCTTTCTTTAAAGTGGTCCATGGGTGGTTTATCTTTATTTACAGTGGTCCCCGGGTGGTTTATCTTAATTTACAGTGGTCCCCGGGTGGTTTATCTTTATTTACAGTGGTCTCTGGGTGGTTTATCTTTATTTACGGTGGTCCCTGGGTGGTTTCTCTTTATTTACAGTGGTCTCTGTGTGGTTTATCTTTATTTACAGTGGTCGCTTGGTGGTTTATCTTTATTTACAGTTGTCCCTGGGTGTTTTATCTTTATTTACAGTGGTCTCTGGGTGGTTTATCTTTATTTACAGTGGTCCCCAAGTGGTTTAATCGTTATTTACAGTGGTTCGTGGGAGGTTTATCTTTATTTCCAATGGTCTCTGGGTGGTTTATCTTTATTTACGGTGGTCCCTGGGTGGTTTATCTTTATTTACATTGGTCTCTGTGTGGTTTATCTTTATTTACAGTGGTTCCCGGGTGGTTTATCGTTATTTACAGTGGTCCCTGGGTGGTTTATCTTTATTTACAGTGGTCCCCGGGTGGTTTATCTTTATTTACAGTGGTCCCTGGGTGGTTTATCTTTATTTACAGTGGTCCCCGGGTGGTTTATCTTTATTTACAGTGGTCCCCGGGTGGTTTATCTTTATTTACAGTGGTCCCCGGGTGGTTTATCTTTATTTACTGTGGTCCAATGGTGGTTTATATTTATTTACAGTGGTCTCTGGGTGATTTATCTTTATTTACAGTGGTCCCTGGGTGTTTTATCTTTATTTACAGTCGTCTCTGGGTGGTTTATCTTGATTTACAGTGGTCCCCGGATTGTTTATCTTTATTTACAGTGGTTCCCGGGTGGTTTATCGTTATTTCCAATGGTCTCTGGGTGGTTTATCTTTATTTACATTGGTCCCTGGGTGGTTTATCTTTATTTACAGTGGTTGCCGGGTGGTTTATCTTTATTTACAGTGGTCCCTGGGTGGTTTATCTTTATTTACAGTGGTCCCTGGGTGGTTTATCTTTATTTACAGTGGTCCCTGGGTGGTTTATCTTTATTTACAGTGGTCCCTGGGTGGTTTATCTTTATTTACAGTGGTCTCTGGGTGGTTTATATTTATTTACAGTGGTCCCTGGGAGGTTTATCTTTATTTACAGTGGTCCCTGGCTGGTTTATCTTTATTTACAGTGGACCCTGGGTGGTGTATCTTTATTTACAGTTGTCCCCGGGTGGTTTATCTTTATTTACAGTGGTCCTTGGGTGGTTTATCTTTATTTACAGTGGTCTGTGGGTGGTTTATATTTATTTACAGTGGTCCCTGGGTGGTTTATCTTTATTTACAGTGGTCCCTGGGTGGTTTATCTTTATTTACAGTGGTCCCTGGGTGGTTTATCTTTATTTACAGTGGTCCCTGGGTGGTTTATCTTTATTTACAGTGGTCCCTGGGTGGTTTATCTTTATTTACAGTTGTCCCCGGGTGGTTTATCTTTATTTACACTGGTCCCTGGGTGGTGTATCTTTATTTACAGTGGTCCCTGGGTGGTTTATCTTTATTTACAGTGGTCCCTGGGTGGTTTATCTTTATTTACAGTGGTCCCTGGGTGGTTTATCTTTATTTACCGTGGTCCCCGGGTGGTTTATCTTTATTTACCCTGGTCCCTGGGTCGTTTATCTTTATTTACAGTGGTCCCCGTGTGGTTTATCTTTATTTACAGTGGTCTCTGGGTAGTTTATCCTTATTTACAGTGGTCCCTGGGTGGTTTATCTTTGTTTACAGTGGTCCCTGGGTGGTTTATCTTTATTTACAGTGGTCCCTGGGTGGTTTATCTTTATTTACAGTGGTCCCTGGGTGGTTTATCTTTATTTACAGTGGTCCCTGGGTGGGTTATCTTTATTTACAGTGGTCCCTGGGAGGTTTATCTTTATTTACAGTGGTCCCTGGGTGGTTTATCTTTATTTACAGTGGTCCCTGGGTGGTGTATCTTTATTTACAGTTGTCCCCGGGTGGTGTATCTTTATTTACAGTTGTCCCCGGGTGGTTTATCTTTATGTACAGTGGTCCCTGGGTGGTTTATCTTTATTTACAGTGGTCTGTGGGTGGTTTATATTTATTTACAGTGGTCCCTGGGTGGTTTATCTTTATTTACAGTGGTCCCTGGGTGTTTTATCTTTATTTACAGTGGTCCCTGGGTGATTTATCTTTATTTACAATGGTCCCTGGGTGGTTTATCTTTATTTACAGTTGTCCCCGGGTGGTTTATCTTTATTTACACTGGTCCCTGGGTGGTGTATCTTTATTTACAGTGGTCCCCGGGTGGTTTATCTTTATTTACAGTGATCCCTGGGTGGTTTATCTTTATTTACCGTGGTCCCCGGGTGGTTTATCTTTATTTACACTGGTCCCTGGGTCGTTTATCTTTATTTACAGTGGTCCCCGGGTGGTTTATCTTTATTTACAGTGGTCTCTGGGTGGTTTATCCTTATTTACAGTGGTCCCTGGGTGGTTTATCTTTGTTTACAGTGGTCCCTGGGTGGTTTATCTTTATTTACAGTGGTCCCTGGGTGGTTTATCTTTATTTACAGTGGTCCCTGGGTGGTTTATCTTTATTTACAGTGGTCTCTGGGTGGTTTATCTTTATTTACAGTGGTCCCCGGGTGGTTTATCTTTATTTACAGTGGTCCCCGGGTGGTTTATCTTTATTTACAGTGGTCCCCGGGTGGTTTATCTTTATTTACAGTGGTCCCTGGGTGGTTTATCTTTATTTACAGTGGGCCCCGGGTGGTTTATCTTCATTTACAGTCATCCCCGGGTGGTTTATATTTATTTACAGTGATCCCTGGGTGGTTTATCTTTATTTACAGTGGTCTCTGGGTGTTTTATCTTTATTTACAGAGGTCCAAGAGTGGTTTATCTTTATTTACAGTGGTCCCTGGGTGGTTTATCTTTATTTACAGTGGTCCCCGGGTGGTTTATCTTTATTTACACTGGTCCCTGGGTGGTGTATCTTTATTTACAGTGGTCCCCGGGTGGTTTATCTTTATTTACAGTGATCCCTGGGTGGTTTATCTTTATTTACCGTGGTCCCCGGGTGGTTTATCTTTATTTACACTGGTCCCTGGGTCGTTTATCTTTATTTACAGTGGTCCCCGGGTGGTTTATCTTTATTTACAGTGGTCTCTGGGTGGTTTATCCTTATTTACAGTGGTCCCCGGGTGGTTTATCTTTATTTACAGTGGTCCCCGGGTGGTTTATCTTTATTTACAGTGGTCCCCGGGTGGTTTATCTTTATTTACAGTGCTCCCTGGGTGGTTTATCTTTATTTACAGTGGGCCACGGGTGGTTTATCTTCATTTACAGTCATCCCCGGGTGGTTTATATTTATTTACAGTGATCCCTGGGTGGTTTATCTTTATTTACAGTGGTCTCTGGGTGTTTTATCTTTATTTACAGTGGTCCAAGAGTGGTTTATCTTTATTTACAGTGGTCCCTGGGTGGTTTATCTTTATTTACAGTGGTCCCTGGGTAGTTTATCTTTATTTACAGTGGTCTCCGGGTGGTTTATCTTTATTTACAGTGGTCTCTGGGTGGTTTATCTTTATTTACAGTGGTCCCTGGTTAGTTTATCTTTATTTACAGTGGTCTCCGGGTGGTTTATCTTTATTTACAGTGGTCCCTGGGTGGTTTATATTTATCTACAGTGGTTCCCGGGTGGTTTATCTTAATTTACAGTGGTCCCTGGGTGGTTTATCTTTATTTACAGTGGTCCCTGGGTGGTTTATCATTATTTACAGTGGTCTCTGGGTGGTTTATCTTTATTTACAGTGGTCTCTGGGTGGTTTATCTTGATTTACAGTGGTCTCTGGGTGGTTTATCTTCATTTACAGTGGTCTCTGGGTGGTTTATCTTTATTTACAGTGGTCTCTGGGTGGTTTATCTTTATTTACAGTGGTCCCCGGGTGGTTTATCTTTATTTACAGTGGTCCCCGGGTGCTTTATCTTTATTTACAGTGGTCCCTGGCTGGTTTATATTTATTTGCAGTGGTACCTGGGTGGTTTATCTTTATTTACAGTGGTCCCTGGGTAGTTTATCTTTATTTACAGTGGTCCCTGGGTGGTTTATCTTTATTTACAGTGGTCCCCGGGTGGACTATCTTTATTTACAGTGGTCCCCGGGTGGTTTATCTTTATTTACAGTGGTCTCTGGGTGGTTTATCTTTATTTTCAGTGGTCCCTGGGTGGTTTATCTTTATTTACAGTGGTCCCCGGGTGGTTTATCTTTATTTACAGAGGTCCCCGGGTGGTTTATCTTTATTTACAGTGGTCCCTGGGTGGTTTATCTTTATTTACAGTGGTCCCTGGGTGGTTTATCTTTATTTACAGTGGTCCCTGGGTGGTTTATCTTTATTTACAGTGTTCCCTGGGTGGTTTATCTTTATTTACAGTGGTCCCTGGGTGGTTTATCTTTATTTACAGTGGTCCCTGGGTGGTTTATCTTTATTTACCGTGGTCCCCGGGTGGTTTATCTTTATTTACCCTGGTCCCTGGGTCGTTAATCTTTATTTACAGTGGTCCCCGGGTGGTTTATCTTTATTTACAGTGGTCTCTGGGTAGTTTATCCTTATTTACAGTGGTCCCTGGGTGGTTTATCTTTGTTTACAGTGGTCCCTGGGTGGTTTATCTTTATTTACAGTGGTCCCTGGGTGGTTTATCTTTATTTACAGTGGTCCCTGGGTGGTTTATCTTTATTTACAGTGGTCCCTGGGTGGGTTATCTTTATTTACAGTGGTCCCTGGGAGGTTTATCTTTATTTACAGTGGTCCCTGGGTGGTTTATCTTTATTTACAGTGGTCCCTGGGTGGTGTATCTTTATTTACAGTTGTCCCCGGGTGGTGTATCTTTATTTACAGTTGTCCCCGGGTGGTTTATCTTTATTTACAGTGGTCCCTGGGTGGTTTATCTTTATTTACAGTGGTCTGTGGGTGGTTTATATTTATTTACAGTGGTCCCTGGGTGGTTTATCTTTATTTACAGTGGTCCCTGGGTGTTTTATCTTTATTTACAGTGGTCCCTGGGTGATTTATCTTTATTTACAATGGTCCCTGGGTGGTTTATCTTTATTTACAGTTGTCCCCGGGTGGTTTATCTTTATTTACACTGGTCCCTGGGTGGTGTATCTTTATTTACAGTGGTCCCCGGGTGGTTTATCTTTATTTCCAGTGATCCCTGGGTGGTTTATCTTTATTTACCGTGGTCCCCGGGTGGTTTATCTTTATTTACACTGGTCCCTGGGTCGTTTATCTTTATTTACAGTGGTCCCCGGGTGGTTTATCTTTATTTACAGTGGTCTCTGGGTGGTTTATCCTTATTTACAGTGGTCCCTGGGTGGTTTATCTTTGTTTACAGTGGTCCCTGGGTGGTTTATCTTTATTTACAGTGGTCCCTGGGTGGTTTATCTTTATTTACAGTGGTCCCTGGGTGGTTTATCTTTATTTACAGTGGTCTCTGGGTGGTTTATCTTTATTTACAGTGGTCCCCGTGTGGTTTATCTTTATTTACAGTGGTCCCCGGGTGGTTTATCTTTATTTACAGTGGTCCCCGGGTGGTTTATCTTTATTTACAGTGGTCCCTGGGTGGTTTATCTTTATTTACAGTGGGCCCCGGGTGGTTTATCTTCATTTACAGTCATCCCCGGGTGGTTTATATTTATTTACAGTGATCCCTGGGTGGTTTATCTTTATTTACAGTGGTCTCTGGGTGTTTTATCTTTATTTACAGTGGTCCAAGAGTGGTTTATCTTTATTTACAGTGGTCCCTGGGTGGTTTATCTTTATTTACAGTGGTCCCTGGGTAGTTTATCTTTATTTACAGTGGTCTCCGGGTGGTTTATCTTTATTTACAGTGGTCTCTGGGTGGTTTATCTTTATTTACAGTGGTCCCTGGTTAGTTTATCTTTATTTACAGTGGTCTCCGGGTGGTTTATCTTTATTTACAGTGGTCCCTGGGTGGTTTATATTTATCTACAGTGGTTCCCGGGTGGTTTATCTTAATTTACAGTGGTCCCTGGGTGGTTTATCTTTATTTACAGTGGTCCCTGGGTGGTTTATCATTATTTACAGTGGTCTCTGGGTGGTTTATCTTTATTTACAGTGGTCTCTGGGTGGTTTATCTTGATTTACAGTGGTCTCTGGGTGGTTTATCTTCATTTACAGTGGTCTCTGGGTGGTTTATCTTTATTTACAGTGGTCTCTGGGTGGTTTATCTTTATTTACAGTGGTCCCCGGGTGGTTTATCTTTATTTACAGTGGTCCCCGGGTGGTTTATCTTTATTTACAGTGGTCCCTGGGTGGTTTATATTTATTTGCAGTGGTACCTGGGTGGTTTATCTTTATTTACAGTGGTCCCTGGGTAGTTTATCTTTATTTACAGTGGTCCCTGGGTGGTTTATCTTTATTGACAGTGGTCCCCGGGTGGACTATCTTTATTTACAGTGGTCCCCGGGTGGTTTATCTTTATTTACAGTGGTCTCTGGGTGGTTTATCTTTATTTTCAGTGGTCCCTGGGTGGTTAATCTTTATTTACAGTGGTCCCCGGGTGGTTTATCTTTATTTACAGAGGTGCCCGGGTGGTTTATCTTTATTTACAGTGGTCCCTGGGTGGTTTATCTTTATTTACAGTGGTCCCTGGGTGGTTTATCTTTATTTACAGTGGTCCCTGGGTGGTTTATCTTTATTTACAGTGGTCCCTGGGTGGTTTATCTTTATTTACAGTGGTCCCTGGGTGGTTTATCTTTATTTACAGTGGTCCCTGGGTGGTTTATCTTTATTTACAGTGGTCCCTGGGTGGTTTATCTTTATTTACAGTGGTCCCCGGGTGGTTTATCTTTATTTACAGTGGTCCCTGGGTGGTTTATCTTTATTTACAGTGGTCCCTGGGTGGTTTATCTTTATTTACAGTGGTCCCCGTGTGTTTTATCTTTATTTACAGTGGTCCCTGGGTGGTTTATCTTGATTTACAGTGGTCCCCGTGTGGTTTATCTTTATTTACAGTGGTCCCTGGGTGGTTTATCTTTATTTACATTGGTCCCTGGGTGGTTTATGTTTATTTACAGTGGTCCCCGGGTGGTTTATCTTTATTTACAGTGGTTCCTGGGTGGTTTATCTTTATTTACAGTGGTCCCCGTGTGGTTTATATTTATTTACAGTGGTCCCTGGGTGGTTTATCTTTATTTACAGTGGTCCCCGGGTTGTTTATCTTTATTTACAGTTTCCCTGGGTGGTTTATCTTTATTTACAGTGGTTCCCGGGAGGTTTATCTTTATTTACAGTGGTCTCTGGGTGGTTTGTCTTTATTTACAGTGGTCCCTGGGTGGTTTATCTTTATTTACAGTGGTCTCTGGGTGGTTTGTCTTTATTTACAGTGGTCCCTGGGTGGTTTATCTTTATTTACAGTGGTCTCTGTGTGGTTTATCTTTATTTACAGTGGTCTCTGGGTGGTTTGTCTTTATTTACAGTGGTCCCTGGGTGGTTTATCTTTATTTACAGTGGTCCCTGGGTGGTTTGTCTTTATTTACAGTGGTCTCTGGGTGGTTTGTCTTTATTTACAGTGGTCCCTGGGTGGTTTATCTTTATTTCCAGTGGTCCCCGGGTGGTTTATCTTGATTTTCAGTGGTCCCTGGGTGGTTTATCTTTATTTCCAGTGGCCCCTGTGTGGTTTATCTTTATTTACAGTGGTCCCCGGGTGGTTTATCTTTATTTACAGTGGTCCCTGGGTGGTTTATAATTATTTACAGTGGTCTCTGGGTGGTTTATCTTTATTTACAGTGGTCTCTGGGTGGTTTATCTTGATTTACAGTGGTCTCTGGGTGGTTTATCTTGATTTACAGTGGTCTCTGGGTGGTTTATCTTTATTTACAGTGGTCTCTGGGTGGTTTATCTTTATTTACAGTGGTCCCCGGGTGGTTTATCTTTATTTACAGTGGTCTCTGGGTGGTTTATCTTTATTTACAGTGGTCCCTGGGTGGTTTATCATTATTTACAGTGGTCTCTGGGTGGTTTATCTTTATTTACAGTGGTCTCTGGGTGGTTTATCTTGATTTACAGTGGTCTCTGGGTGGTTTATCTTTATTTACAGTGGTCTCTGGGTGGTTTATCTTTATTTACAGTGGTCTCTGGGTGGTTTATCTTTATTTACAGTGGTCCCCGGGTGGTTTATCTTTATTTACAGTGGTCCTCGGGTGGTTTATCTTTATTTACAGTGGTCCCTGGGTGGTTTATATTTATTTGCAGTGGTACCTGGGTGGTTTATCTTTATTTACAGTGGTCCCTGGGTAGTTTATCTTTATTTACAGTGGTCCCTGGGTGGTTTATCTTTATTTACAGTGGTCCCCCGGTGGACTATCTTTATTTACAGTGGTCCCCGGGTGGTTTATCTTTATTTACAGTGGTCTCTGGGTGGTTTATCTTTATTTTCAGTGGTCCCTGGGTGGTTTATCTTTATTTACAGTGGTCCCTGGGTGGTTTATCTTTATTTACAGTGGTCCCTGGGTGGTTTATCTTTATTTACAGTGGTCCCTGGGTGGTTTATCTTTATTTACAGTGGTCCCTGGGTGGTTTATCTTTATTTACAGTGGTCCCTGAGTGGTTTATCTTTATTTACAGTGGTCCCCGGGTGGTTTATCTTTATTTACAGTGGTCCCTGGGTGGTTTATCTTTATTTACAGTGGTCCCTGGGTGATTTATCTTTATTTACAGTGGTCCCCGTGTGGTTTATCTTTATTTACAGTGGTCCCTGGGTGGTTTATCTTGATTTACAGTGGTCCCCGTGTGGTTTATCTTTATTTACAGTGGTCCCTGGGTGGTTTATCTTTATTTACATTGGTCCCTGGGTGGTTTATGTTTATTTACAGTGGTCCCCGGGTGGTTTATCTTTATTTACAGTGGTTCCTGGGTGGTTTATCTTTATTTACAGTGGTCCCTGGGTGGTTTATCTTTATTTACAGTGGTCTCTGGGTGGTTTATCTTTATTTACAGTGGTCCCCGGGTTGTTTATCTTTATTTACAGTGGTTCCTGGGTGGTTTATCTTTATTTCCAATGGTCTCTGGGTGGTTTATATTTATTTACAGTGGTCCCTGGGTGGTTTATCTTTATTTACAGTGATCCCCGGGTTGTTTATCTTTATTTACAGTGGTCCCTGGGTGGTTTATCTTTATTTACAGTGGTCCCCGGGTTGTTTATCTTTATTTACAGTGGTCCCTGGGTGGTTTATCTTTATTTACAGTGGTTCCCGGGTGGTTTATCTTTATTTACAGTGGTCTCTGGGTGGTTTGTCTTTATTTACAGTGGTCCCTGGGTGGTTTATCTTTATTTACAGTGGTCTCTGGGTGGTTTGTCTTTATTTACAGTGGTCCCTGGGTGGTTTATCTTTATTTACAGTGGTCTCTGTGTGGTTTATCTTTATTTACAGTGGTCTCTGGGTGGTTTGTCTTTATTTACAGTGGTCCCTGGGTGGTTTATCTTTATTTCCAGTGGTCCCCGGGTGGTTTATCTTGATTTTCAGTGGTCCCTGGGTGGTTTATCTTTATTTCCAGTGGCCCCTGTGTGGTTTATCTTTATTTACAGTGGTCCCCGGGTGGTTTATCTTTATTTACAGTGGTCTCTGGCTGGTTTATCTTTATTTACAGTGGTCCCCGGGTGGTTTATCTTTATTTACAGTGGTCTCTGGGTGGTTTGTCTTTATTTACAGTGGCCCCTGGGTTGTTTATCTTTATTTACAGTGGTCCCTGGGTGGTTTATCTTTATTTACAGTGATCCCTGGGTGGTTTATCTTTATTTACAGTGGTCTCTGGGTGGTTTATCTTTATTTACAGTGGTACCTGTGTGGTTTATCTTTATTTACAGTGGTCCCTGGGTGGTGTATCTTTATTTACAGTGGTCCCCGGGTGGTTTATCTTTATTTACAGTGGTCCCGGGGTGGTTTATCTTTATTTACAGCGGTCCCGGGGTGGTTTATCTTTATTTACAGTGGTCTCTGGGTGGTTTATCTTTATTTACAGTGGTACCTGTGTGGTTTAACTTTATTTACAGTGGTCCCTGGGTGGTTTATCTTTATTTACAGTGGTCCCCGGGTGGTTTATCTTTATTTACAGTGGTCCCTGGGTGGTTTAACTTTATTTACAGTGGTCCCTGGGTGGTTTATCTTTATTTACAGTGGTCTCTGGGTGGTTTGTCTTTATTTACAGTGGTCCCTGGGTGGTTTATCTTTATTTACAGTGGTCTCTGGGTGGTTTATCTTTATTTACAGTGGTCCCTGGGTGGTTTATCTTTATTTACAGTGGTCTCTGGGTGGTTTGTCTTTATTTACAGTGGTCCCTGGGTGGTTTATCTTTATTTACAGTGGTCTCTGGGTGGTTTATCTTTATTTGCTGTGGTCCCTGGGTGGTTTATCTTTATTTACAGTGGTCCCTGGGTGGTTTATCTTTATTTACAGTGATCTCTGGGTGGTTTATCTTTATTTACAGTGGTCCCTGGGTGGTTTATCTTTATTTACAGTGGTCTCTGGGTGGTTTATCTTTATTTACAGTGGTCCCCGGGTGGTTTATCTTTATTTACAGTGGTCTCTGGGTGGTTTATCTTTATTTACAGTGGTCCCCGGGTGGTTTATCTTTATTTACAGTGGTCTCTGGGTGGATTATCTTTATTTACAGTGGACTCTGGGTGGTTTATCTTTATTTACAGTGGTCCCCGGGTGGTTTATCTTTATTTACAGTGGTCTCTGGGAGGTTTATCTTTATTTACAGTGGTCCCTGTGTGGTTTATCTTTATTTACAGTGGTCTCTGGGTGGTTTATCTTTATTTACAGTGGTCCCCGGGTGGTTTATCTTTATTTACAGTGGTCCCTGTGTGGTTTATCTTTATTTACAGTGGTCCCTGGGTTGTTTATCTTTATTTACAGTGGTCCCCGGGTGGTTTATCTTTATTTACAGTGGTCCCTGGGTGGTTTATCTTTATTTACAGTGGTCTCTGGGTGGTTTATCTTTATTTACAGTGGTTCCCGGGTGGTTTATCTTTATTTACAGTGGTCCCTGGGTTGTTTATCTTTATTTACAGTGGTTCCCGGGAGGTTTATCTTTATTTACAGTGGTCCCTGGGTGGTTTATCTTTATTTACAGTGGTCTCTGGGTGGTTTATCTTTATTTACAGTGGTCCCTGGGTGGTTTATCTTTATTTACAGTGGTCCCCGGGTGGTTTATCTTTATTTACAGTGGTCCCTAGGTGGTTTATCTTTATTTACAGTGGTCCCTGGGTGGTTTATCTTTATTTACACTGGTCCCTGGGTGGTTTATCTTTATTTACAGTGGTCCCTGGGTGGTTTATCTTTATTTACACTGGTCCCTGGGTCGTTTATCTTTATTTGCAGTGGTCCCTGGGTGGTTTATCTTTATTTACAGTGGTCCCTGGGTGGTTTATCTTTATTTACAGTGGTCCCTGGGTGGTTTATCTTTATTTACAGTGGTCCCTGGGTGGTTTATCTTTATTTACAGTGGTCCCCGGGTGCTTTATCTTTATTTACAGTGGTCTCTGGGAGGTTTATCTTTATTTACAGTGGTCCCTGTGTGGTTTATCTTTATTTACAGTGGTCTCTGGGTGGTTTATCTTTATTTACAGTGGTCCCCGGGTGGTTTATCTTTATTTACAGTGGTCCCTGTGTGGTTTATCTTTATTTACAGTGGTCCCTGGGTTGTTTATCTTTATTTACAGTGGTCCCCGGGTGGTTTATCTTTATTTACAGTGGTCCCCGGGTGGTTTATCTTTATTTACAGTGGTCTCTGGGAGGTTTATCTTTATTTAAAGTGGCCCCTGGGTGGTTTATCTTTATTTACAGTGGTCTCTGGGTTGTTTATCTTTATTTACAGTGGTTCCCGGGTGGTTTATCTTTATTTACAATGTTCCCTGGGTTGTTTATCTTTATTTACAGTGGTTCCCGGGAGGTTTATCTTTATTTTCAGTGGTCCCTGTGTGGTTTATCTTTATTTACAGTGGTCTCTGGGTGGTTTATCTTCGTTTACAGTGGTCCCTGGGTGGTTTATCTTTATTTACAGTGGTCCCCGGGTGGTTTATCTTTATTTACAGTGGTCCCTGGGTGGTTTATCTTTATTTACAGTGGACCCTGGGTGGTTTATCTTTATTTACACTGGTCCCTGGGTGGTTTATCTTTATTTACAGTGGTCCCTGGGTGGTTTATCTTTATTTACACTGGTCCCTGGGTCGTTTATCTTTATTTACAGTGGTCCCTGGGTGGTTTATCTTTATTTACAGTGGTCCCTGGGTGGTTTATCTTTATTTACAGTGGTCCCTGGGTGGTTTATCTTTATTTACAGTGGTCCCTGGGTGGTTTATCTTTATTTACAGTGGTCCCCGGGTGCTTTATCTTTATTTACACTGGTCCCTGGGTGGTTTATCTTTATTTACAGTGGTCCCTGAGTGGTTTAACTTTATTTACAGTGGTTCCTGGGTGGTTTATCTTTATTTACAGTGGTCCCTGAGTGGTTTATCTTTATTTACAGTGGTCCCCGGGTGGTATATCTTTATTTACAGTGGTCCCCGGGTGGTTTGTCTTTATTTACAGTGGTCCCTGGGTGGTTTATCTTTATTTACAGTGGTCTCTGGGTGGTTTATCTTTATTTGCTGTGGTCCCTGGGTGGTTTATCTTTATTTACAGTGGTCCCTGGGTGGTTTATCTTTATTTACAGTGATCTCTGTGTGGTTTATCTTTATTTACAGTGGTCCCTGGGTGGTTTATCTTTATTTACAGTGGTCTCTGGGTGGTTTATCTTTATTTACAGTGGTCCCCGGGTGGTTTATCTTTATTTACAGTGGTCTCTGGGTGGTTTATCTTTATTTACAGTGGTCCCCGGGTGGTTTATCTTTATTTACAGTGGTCTCTGGGTGGATTATCTTTATTTACAGTGGACTCTGGGTGGTTTATCTTTATTTACAGTGGTCCCCGGGTGGTTTACCTTTATTTACAGTGGTCTCTGGGAGGTTTATCTTTATTTAGAGTGGTCCCTGGGTGGTTTATCTTTATTTACAGTGGTCTCTGGGTGGTTTATCTTTATTTACAGTGGTCCCCGGGTGGTTTATCTTTATTTACAGTGGTCCCTGTGTGGTTTATCTTTATTTACAGTGGTCCCTGGGTTGTTTATCTTTATTTACAGTGGTCCCCGGGTGGTTTATCTTTATTTACAGTGGTCCCCGGGTGGCTAATCATTATTTACAGTGGTCTCTGGGAGGTTTTTCTTTATTTACCGTGGTCCCTGGGTGGTTTATCTTTATTTACAGTGGTCTCTGGGTGGTTTATCTTTATTTACAGTGGTTCCCGGGTGGTTTATCTTTATTTACAGTGGTCCCTGGGTTGTTTATCTTTATTTACAGTGGTTCCCGGGAGGTTTATCTTTATTTACAGTGGTCCCTGGGTGGTTTATCTTTATTAACAGTGGTCCCTGGGTGGTTTATCTTTATTTACAGTGGTCTCTGGGTGGTTTATCTTTATTTACAGTGGTCCCTGGGTGGTTTATCTTTATTTACAGTGGTCCCCGGGTGGTTTATCTTTATTTACAGTGGTCCCTGGGTGGTTTATCTTTATTTACAGTGGTCCCTGGGTGGTTTATCTTTATTTACACTGGTCCCTGGGTGGTTTATCTTTATTTACAGTGGTCCCTGGGTGGTTTATCTTTATTTACACTGGTCCCTGGGTCGTTTATCTTTATTTGCAGTGGTCCCTGGGTGGTTTATCTTTATTTACAGTGGTCCCTGGGTGGTTTATCTTTATTTACAGTGGTCCCTGGGTGGTTTATCTTTATTTACAGTGGTCCCTGGGTGGTTTATCTTTATTTACAGTGGTCCCCGGGTGCTTTATCTTTATTTACAGTGGTCTCTGGGAGGTTTATCTTTATTTACAGTGGTCCCTGGGTGGTTTATCTTTATTTACAGTGGTCTCTGGGTGGTTTATCTTTATTTACAGTGGTCCCCGGGTGGTTTATCTTTATTTACAGTGGTCCCTGTGTGGTTTATCTTTATTTACAGTGGTCCCTGGGTTGTTTATCTTTATTTACAGTGGTCCCCGGGTGGTTTATCTTTATTTACAGTGGTCCCCGGGTGGTTTATCTTTATTTACAGTGGTCTCTGGGAGGTTTATCTTTATTTACAGTGGTCCCTGGGTGGTTTCTCTTTATTTACAGTGGTCTCTGGGTGGTTTATCTTTATTTACAGTGGTTCCCGGGTGGTTTATCTTTATTTACATTGTTCCCTGGGTTGTTTATCTTTATTTACAGTGGTTCCCGGGAGGTTTATCTTTATTTACAGTGGTCCCTGTGTGGTTTATCTTTATTTACAGTGGTCTCTGGGTGGTTTATCTTCATTTACAGTGGTCCCTGGGTGGTTTATCTTTATTTACAGTGGTCCCCGGGTGGTTTATCTTTATTTACAGTGGTCCCTGGGTGGTTTATCTTTATTTACAGTGGTCCCTGGGTGGTTTATCTTTATTTACACTGGTCCCTGGGTGGTTTATCTTTATTTACAGTGGTCCCTGGGTGGTTTATCTTTATTTACACTGGTCCCTGGGTCGTTTATCTTTATTTACAGTGGTCCCTGGGTGGTTTATCTTTATTTACAGTGGTCCCTGGGTGGTTTATCTTTATTTACAGTGGTCCCTGGGTGGTTTATCTTTATTTACAGTGGTCCCTGGGTGGTTTATCTTTATTTACAGTGGTCCCCGGGTGCTTTATCTTTATTTACACTGGTCCCTGGGTGGTTTATCTTTATTTACAGTGGTCCCTGAGTGGTTTAACTTTATTTACAGTGGTTCCTGGGTGGTTTATCTTTATTTACAGTGGTCCCTGAGTGGTTTATCTTTATTTACAGTGGTCCCCGGGTGGTTTATCTTTATTTACAGTGGTCCCCGGGTGGTTTATCTTTATTTACAGTGGTCCCCGGGTTGTTTATCTTTATTTACAGTGGTCCCTGGGTTGTTTATATTAATTGACAGTGGTCTCTGGGTGGTTTATCTTTATTTACAGTGGTCCCCGGGTGGTTTAACTTTATTTACAGTGGTCCCCGGGTGGTTTATCTTTATTTACAGTGTTTCCTGGGTGTTTTATCTTTATTTACAGTGGTCCCCGGGTGGTTTATCTTTATTTACAGTGGTCCCTGGGTGGTTTATCTTTATTTACAGTGATCTCCGGGTGGTTTATCTTTATTTACAGTGGTCCCTGTGTGGTTTATCTTTATTGACAGTGGTCTCTGGGTGGTTTATCTTTATTTACAGTGGTCCCTGGGTGGTTTATCTTTATTACAGTGGTCCCCGTGTGGTTTATCTTTATTTACAGTGGTCCCTGGGTGGTTTGTCTTTATTTACAGTGGTCCCCGGGTGATTTATCTTTATTTAAAGTGGTTCCCCGGGTGGTTTATCTTTATTTGCAGTGGTCTCTGGGTGGTTTATCTTTATTTACAGTGGTCCCCGGGTGGTTTATCTTTATTTACAGTGGTCTCTGGGTGGTTTATCTTTATTTACAGTGGTCTCTGGGTGGTTTATCTTTATTTACAGTGGTCTCTGGGTGGTTTATCTTTATTTACAGTTGTCCCTGGGTGGTTTATCTTTATTTACAGTGGTCCCCGGGTGGTTTATCTTTATTTACAGTGGTCCCTGGGTGGTTTATCTTTATTTACAGTGGTCCCCGGGTGATTTATCTTTATTTAAAGTGGTTCCCCGGGTGGTTTATCTTTATTTGCAGTGGTCTCTGGGTGGTTTATCTTTATTTACAGTGGTCCCCGGGTAGTTTATCTTTATTTAAAGTGGTTCCCCGGGTGGTTTATCTTTATTTGCAGTGGTCTCTGGGTGGTTTATCTTTATTTACAGTGGTCCCCGGGTGGTTTATCTTTATTTACAGTGGTCTCTGGGTGGTTTATCTTTATTTACAGTGGTCTCTGGGTGGTTTATCTTTATTTACAGTGGTCCCTGGGTAGTTTATCTTTATTTACAGTGGTCCCCGGGTGGTTTATCTTTATTTACAGTGGTCTCTGGGTGGTTTATCCTTATTTACAGTGGTCCCTGTGTGGTTGATGTTTATTTACAGTGGTGCCTGGGTGGTTTATCTTTATTTACAGTGGCCCCCGGGTGGTTTATCTTTATTTACAGTGGTCCCTGGGTGGTTTATCTTTATTTACAGTGGTCCTGGGTGGTTTATCTTTATTTACAGTGGTGCCTGGGTGGTTTATCTTTATTTACAGTGGTCCCTGGGTGGTTTATCTTTATTTACAGTGGTCCCCGGGTGGTTTATCTTTATTTACAGTGGTCCCTGGGTGGTTTATCTTTACTTACAGTGGTCCCTGTGTGGTTTATCTTTATTTACAGTGGTTCCCTGGGTGGTGTATCTTTATTTACAGTGGTCCCCGAGTGGTTTATCTTTATTTACAGTGGTCCCCGGGTGGTTTATCTTTATTTACAGTGGTCCCTGGGTGGTTTATCTCTATTTACAGTGGTCCCTGGGTGGTTTATCTTTATTTACAGTGGTCCCTGGGTGGTTTATCTTTATTTACAGTGGTTCCCGGGTGGTTTATCTTTATTTACCGTGGTCCCCGGGTGGTTTATCTTTATTTACCGTGGTCCCCGGGTGGTTTATCTTTATTTACAGTGGTCCCCGGGTGGTTTATCTTTATTTACAGTGGTCCCTGGGTGGTTTATCTTTATTCACAGTGGTCCCTGGGTGGTTTATATTTATTTACAGTGGTCCCTGGGTGGTTTATCTTTATTTACAGTGGTCCCTGGGTGGTTTATCTTTATTTACAGTGGTCCCCGGGTGATTTATCTTTATTTAAAGTGGTTACCCGGGTGGTTTATCTTTATTTACAGTGGTCCCTGGGTGGTTTATCTTTATTTACAGTGGTCCCTGGGTGGTTTATCTTTATTTACAGTGGTCCCTGGGTGGTTTATCTTTATTTACAGTGGTTCCCCGGGTGGTTTATCTTTATTTACAGTGGTCCCTGGGTGGTTTATCTTTATTTACAGTGGTCCCTGGGTGGTTTATCTTTATTTACAGTGGTTCCCCGGGTGGTTTATCTTTATTTACAGTGGTCCCTGGGTGGTTTATCTTTATTTACAGTGGTCCCTGGGTGGTTTATCTTTATTTACAGTGGTCCCCGGGTGATTTATCTTTATTTAAAGTGGTTCCCCGGGTGGTTTATCTTTATTTACAGTGGTCCCTGGGTGGTTTATCTTTATTTACAGTGGTCCCTGGGTGGTTTATCTTTATTTACAGTGGTCCCTGGGTGGTTTATCTCTATTTACAGTGGTCCCTGGGTGGTTTATCTTTATTTACAGTGGTCCCTGGGTGGTTTATCTTTATTTACAATGGTTCCCGGGTGGTTTATCTTTATTTACCGTGGTCCCCGGGTAGTTTATCTTTATTTACAGTGGTCCCTGGGTGGTTTATCTTTATTTACCGTGGTCCCCGGGTGGTTTATCTTTATTTACAGTGGTCCCTGGGTGGTTTATCTTTATTTACAGTGGTCCCCGGGTAGTTTATCTTTATTTACAATGGTTCCCGGGTGGTTTATCTTTATTTACCGTGGTCCCCGGGTAGTTTATCTTTATTTACAGTGGTCCCTGGGTGGTTTATCTTTATTTACAGTGGTCCCCGGGTAGTTTATCTTTATTTACCGTGGTCCCCGGGTGGTTTATCTTTATTTACAGTGGTCCCTGGGTGGTTTATCTTTATTTACAGTGGTGTCTGGGTGGTTTATCTTTATTTACAGTGGTCCCCGGGTGGTTTATCTTTATTTACAGTGGTCTCTGGGTGGTTTATCTTTAATTACAGTGGTCCCTGGGTGGTTTATCTTTATTTACAGTGGTCCCCGGGTGGTTTCTCTTTATTTACAGTGGTCCCTGGGTGGTTTGTCTTTATTTGCAGTGGTCGCTGGGTGGTTTATCTTTATTTACAGTGGTCCCTGGGTGGTTTATCTTTATTTACAGTGGTCCCTGGGTGGTTTATCTTTATTTACAGTGGTCTCTGGGTGATTTATCTTTATTTACAGTGGTCCCTGGGTGGTTTATCTTTATTTACAGTGGTCTCTGGGTGGTTTATCTTTATTTAAAGTGGTCCCTGGGTGGTTTATCTTTATTTACAGTGGTCGCTGGGTGGTTTCTCTTTATTTACAGTGGTCCCCGGGTGGTTTATCTTTATTTACACTGGTCCCTGGGTGGTTTATCTTTATTTACAGTGGTCTCTGGGTGGTTTATCTTTATTTACAGTGGTCCCCGGGTGGTTTATCTTTATTTACACTGGTCTCTGGGTGGTTTATCTTTATTTACAGTGGTCCCCGGGTGGTTTATCTTTATTTACAGTGGTCCCTGGGTGGTTTATCTTTATTTACAGTGGTGCCTGGGTGGTTTATCTTTATTTACAGTGGTCCCTGGGTGGTTTATCTTTATTTACAGTGGTCCCCGGGTGGTTTATCTTTATTTACAGTGGTTCCTGGGTGGTTTATCTTTATTTACAGTGGTCCCCGGGTGGTTTATCTTTATTTACAGTGGTCTCTGGGTGATTTATCTTTATTTACAGTGGCCCCTGGGTGGTTTATCTTTATTTACAGTGGTCCCTGGGTGGTTTATCTTTATTTACAGTGGTCCCTGGGTGGTTTATCTTTATTTACAGTGGTCTCTGGGTGGTTTATCTTTATTTACAGTGGTCCCTGGGTGGTTTATCTTTATTTACAGTGGTCTCTGGGTGGTTTATCTTTATTTACAGTGGTCCCCGGGTGGTTTATCTTTATTTACACTGGTCTCTGGGTGGTTTATCTTTATTTACAGTGGTCCCCGGGTGGTTTATCTTTATTTACAGTGGTCCCTGGGTGGTTTATCTTTATTTACAGTGGTGCCTGGGTGGTTTATCTTTATTTACAGTGGTCCCTGGGTGGTTTATCTTTATTTACAGTGGTCCCCGGGTGGTTTATCTTTATTTACAGTGGTTCCTGGGTGGTTTATCTTTATTTACAGTGGTCCCCGGGTGGTTTATCTTTATTTACAGTGGTCTCTGGGTGATTTATCTTTATTTACAGTGGCCCCTGGGTGGTTTATCTTTATTTACAGTGGTCCCTGGGTGGTTTATCTTTATTTACAGTGGTCCCTGGGTGGTTTATCTTTATTTACAGTGGTCTCTGGGTGGTTTATCTTTATTTACAGTGGTCCCTGGGTGGTTTATCTTTATTTACAGTGGTCTCTGGGTGGTTTATCTTTATTTACAGTGGTCCCTGGGTGATTTATCTTTATTTACAGTGGTCCCTGGGTGGTTTATCTTTATTTACAGTGGTCCCTGGGTGGTTTATCTTTATTTACAGTGGTCCCTGGGTGGTTTATCTCTATTTACAGTGGTCCCTGGGTGGTTTATCTTTATTTACAGTGGTCCCTGGGTGGTTTATCTTTATTTACAGTGGTTCCCGGGTGGTTTATCTTTATTTACCGTGGTCCCCGGGTAGTTTATCTTTATTTACCGTGGTCCCCGGGTGGTTTATCTTTATTTACAGTGGTCCCTGGGTGGTTTATCTTTATTTACAGTGGTGTCTGGGTGGTTTATCTTTATTTACAGTGGTCCCCGGTTGGTTTATCTTTATTTACAGTGGTCTCTGGGTGGTTTATCTTTAATTACAGTGGTCCCTGGGTGGTTTCTCTTTATTTACAGTGGTCCCCGGGTGGTTTCTCTTTATTTACAGTGGTCCCTGGGTGGTTTATCTTTATTTACAGTGGTCGCTGGGTGGTTTCTCTTCATTTACAGTGGTCCCCGGGTGGTTTATCTTTATTTACACTGGTCCCTGGGTGGTTTATCTTTATTTACAGTGGTCTCTGGGTGGTTTATCTTTATTTACAGTGGTCCCCGGGTGGTTTATCTTTATTTACACTGGTCTCTGGGTGGTTTATCTTTATTTACAGTGGTCCCCGGGCGGTTTATCTTTATTTACAGTGGTCCCTGTGTGGTTTATCTTTATTTACAGTGGTGCCTGGGTGGTTTATCTTTATTTACAGTGGTCCCTGGGTGGTTTATCTTTATTTACAGTGGTCCCCGGGTGGTTTATCTTTATTTACAGTGGTTCCTGGGTGGTTTATCTTTATTTACAGTGGTCCCCGGGTGGTTTATCTTTATTTACAGTGGTCCCTGGGTGGTTTATCTTTATTTACAGTGGTCCCTGGGTGGTTTATCTTTATTTACAGTGGTCTCTGGGTGGTTTATCTTTATTTACAGTGGTCCCTGAGTGGTTTATCTTTATTTACAGTGGTCTCTGGGTGGTTTATCTTTATTTACAGTGGTCCCTGGGTGGTTTATCTTTATTTATAGTGGTCCCTGGGTGGTTTATCTTTATTTACAGTGGTCCCCGTGTGGTTTATCTTTATTTACAGTGGTCCCTGGGTGGTTTATCTTTATTTACAGTGGCCCCTGTGCGGATTATCTTTATTTACAGTGGTCTCTGGGTGGTTTATCTTTATTTACAGTGGTCCCTGGGTAGTTTATCTTTATTTACAGTAGTCCCCGGGTGGTTTATCTTTATTTACAGTGGTCCCTGGGTGGTTTATCTTTATTTACAGTGGTCCCTGGGTGGTTTATCTTTATTTACAGTGGTCTCTGTGAGGTTTATCTTTATTTATAGTGGTCCCTGGGTGGTTTATCTTTATTTACAGTGGTCCCCGGGTGGTTTATCTTTATTTACAGTGGTGCCTGGGTGGTTTATCTTTATTTACAGTGGCCCCTGGGTCGTTTATCTTTATTTACAGTGGTCCCCGGGTGGTTTAGCTTTATTTACAGTGGTTCCTGGGTGGTTTATCTTTATTTACAGTCGTCCCCGGGTGGTTTATCTTTATTTACAGTGGTCTCTGGGTGATTTATCTTTATTTACAGTGGTCCCTGGGTGGTTTATCTTTATTTACAGTGGTCCCTGGGTGGTTTATCTTTATTTACAGTGGTCCCTGGGTGGTTTATCTTTATTTACAGTGGTCTCTGGGTTGTTTATCTTTATTTACAGTGGTCCCTGGGTGGTTTATCTTTATTTACAGTGGTCTCTGGGTGGTTTATCTTTATTTACAGTGGTCTCTGGGTGGTTTATCTTTATTTACAGTGGTCCCTGGGTGGTTTATCTTTATTTATAGTGGTCCCTGGGTGGTTTATCTTTATTTACAGTGGTCCCCGTGTGGTTTATCTTTATTTACAGTGGTCCCTGGGTGGTTTATCTTTATTTACAGTGGCCCCTGTGCGGATTATCTTTATTTACAGTGGTCTCTGGGTGGTTTATCTTTATTTACAGTGGTCCCTGGGTGGTTTATCTTTATTTACAGTAGTCCCCGGGTGGTTTATCTTTATTTACAGTGGTCCCTGGGTGGTTTATCTTTATTTACAGTGGTCCCTGGGTGGTTTATCTTTATTTACAGTGGTCTCTGTGAGGTTTATCTTTATTTATAGTGGTCCCTGGGTGGTTTATCTTTATTTACAGTGGTCCCCGGGTGGTTTATCTTTATTTACAGTGGTGCCTGGGTGGTTTATCTTTATTTACAGTGGCCCCTGGGTCGTTTATCTTTATTTACAGTGGTCCCCGGGTGGTTTAGCTTTATTTACAGTGGTTCCTGGGTGGTTTATCTTTATTTACAGTCGTCCCCGGGTGGTTTATCTTTATTTACAGTGGTCTCTGGGTGATTTATCTTTATTTACAGTGGTCCCTGGGTGGTTTATCTTTATTTACAGTGGTCCCTGGGTGGTTTATCTTTATTTACAGTGGTCCCTGGGTGGTTTATCTTTATTTACAGTGGTCTCTGGGTTGTTTATCTTTATTTACAGTGGTCCCTGGGTGGTTTATCTTTATTTACAGTGGTCTCTGGGTGGTTTATCTTTATTTACAGTGGTCCCCGGGTGGTTTATCTTTATTTACAGTGGTCCCTGGGTGGTTTATCTTTATTTACAGTGGTCCCCGTGTGGTTTATCTTTATTTACAGTGGTCCCTGGGTGGTTTATCTTTATTTTCAGTGGTCCCTGTGCGGTTTATCTTTATTTACAGTGGTCTCTGGGTGGTTTATCTTTATTTACAGTGGTGCCTGGGTTGTTTATCTTTATTTACAGTGGTCCCTGGGTGGTTTATCTTTATTTACAGTGGTCCCCGGGAGGTTTATCTTTATTTACAGTGGTCCCTGGGTGGTTTATCTTTATTTACAGTGGTCCCTGGGTGGTTTATCTTTTTTTACAGTGGTCCCTGGGTGGTTTATCTTGATTTACAGTGGTCTCTGTGAGGTTTATCTTTATTTACAGTGGTCCCTGGGTGATTTATCTTTATTTACAGTGGTCCCCGGGTGGTTTATCTTTATTTACAGTGGTCCCCGGGTGGTTTATCTTTATTTACAGTGGTCCCTGGGTGGTTTATCTTTATTTACAGTGGTCTCTGGGTGATTTATCTTTATTTACAGTGGTCCCCGGGTGGTTTATCTTTATTTACAGTGATCGCTGGGTGGTTTATCTTTATGTACAGTGGTCCCTGGGTGGTTTATCTTTAATTACAGTGGTCACTGTGTGGTTTATCTTTATTTACAGTGGTCCCTGGGTGGTTTGTCTTTAATTACAGTGGTCACTGTGTGGTTTATCTTTACTTTCAGTGGTCCCTGGGTGGTTTATCTTTATTTACATTGGTCTCTGGGTGGTTTATCTTTATTTACAGTGGTCTCTGGGTGGTTTATCTTTATTTAAAGTGGTCCCTGGGTGGTTTATCTTTATTTACAGTGGTCCCTGGGTGGTTTATCTTTATTTACAGTGGTCCCCGGATTGTTTATCTTTATTTACAGTGGTCCCTGGGTGGTTTATCTTTATTTACAGTGGTCTCTGGGTGGGTTATCATTATTTACAGTGGTCCCCGGGTGGTTTATCTTTATTTACAGTGGTCCCCGGGTGGTTTATCTTTATTTACAGTGGTCCCCGGGTGGTTTATCTTTATTTACAGTGATCCCGGGTGGTTTATCTTTATTTACAGTGGTCCCTGGGTGGTTTATCTTTGTTTACAGTGGTCCCTGGGTGGTTTATCTTTATTTACAGTGGTCCCTGGGTGGTTTATCTTTATTTACAGTGGTCCCCGGGTGTTTTATCTTTATTTACAGTGGTCCCCGGGTGGTTTATCTTTATTTACAGTGATCCCGGATGGTTTATCTTTATTTACAGTGGTCCCTGGGTGTTTTATCTTTATTTACAGTGGTCCCCGGGTGTTTTATCTTTATTTACAGTGGTCCCCGGGTGGTTTATCTTTATTTACAGTGATCCCGGATGGTTTATCTTTATTTACAGTGGTCTCCGGGTGGTTTATCTTTATTTACAGTGGTCCCCGGGTGGTTTATCTTTATTTACAGTGGTTCCTGGGTGGTTTATCTTTATTTCCAATGGTCTCTGGGTGGTTTATCTTTATTTACAGTGGTCCCTGGGTGGTTTATCGTTATTTACAGTGGTCCCTGGGTGGTTTATCTTTATTTACAGTGGTCCCTGAGTGGTTTATCTTTATTTACAGTGGTCTCTGGGTGGATTATCTTTATTTACAGTGGTCTCTGGGTGGTTAATCTTTATTTACAGTGGTCCCTGGGTGGTTTATGTTTATTTACAGTGGTCCCCGGGTGGTTTATCTTTACTTACAGTGGTCCCTGGGTGGTTTATCTTTATTTACAGTGGTCTCTGGGTGGTTTACCTTTATTTACAGTGGGCCCTGGGTGGTTTATCTTTATTTACAGTGGTCCCTGGGTGGTTTATCTTTATTTACAGTGGTCCCCGGGTGGTTTATCTTTATTTACAGTGGTCCCTGGGTGGTTTATCTTTATTTACAGTGGTCTTTGGGTGTTTTATCTTTATTTACAGTTGTCCCCGGGTGGTTTATCTTTATTTACAGTGGTGCCTGGGTGGTTTATCTTTATTTACAGTGGCTCCTGGGTCGTTTATCTTTATTTACAGTGGTCCCCGGGTGGTTTAGCTTTATTTACAGTGGTTCCTGGGTGGTTTATCTTTATTTACAGTCGTCCCCGGGTGGTTTATCTTTATTTACAGTGGTCTCTGGGTGGTTTATCTTTATTTACAGTGGTCTTTGGGTGTTTTATCTTTATTTACAGTTGTCCCCGGGTGGTTTATCTTTATTTACAGTGGTGCCTGGGTGGTTTATCTTTATTTACAGTGGCTCCTGGGTCGTTTATCTTTATTTACAGTGGTCCCCGGGTGGTTTAGCTTTATTTACAGTGGTTCCTGGGTGGTTTATCTTTATTTACAGTCGTCCCCGGGTGGTTTATCTTTATTTACAGTGGTCTCTGGGTGATTTATCTTTATTTACAGTGGTCCCTGGGTGGTTTATCTTTATTTACAGTGGTCCCTGGGTGGTTTATCTTTATTTACAGTGGTCCCTGGGTGGTTTATCTTTATTTACATTGGTCTCTGGGTTGTTTATCTTTATTTACAGTGGTCCCTGGGTGGTTTATCTTTATTTACAGTGGTCTCTGGGTGGTTTATCTTTATTTACAGTGGTCTCTGGGTGGTTTATCTTTATTTACAGTGGTCCCTGGGTGGTTTATCTTTATTTATAGTGGTCCCTGGGTGGTTTATCTTTATTTACAGTGGTCCCCGTGTGGTTTATCTTTATTTACAGTGGTCCCTGGGTGGTTTATCTTTATTTACAGTGGCCCCTGTGCGGATTATCTTTATTTACAGTGGTCTCTGGGTGGTTTATCTTTATTTACAGTGGTCCCTGGGTGGTTTATCTTTATTTACAGTAGTCCCCGGGTGGTTTATCTTTATTTACAGTGGTCCCTGGGTGGTTTATCTTTATTTACAGTGGTCCCTGGGTGGTTTATCTTTATTTACAGTGGTCTCTGTGAGGTTTATCTTTATTTATAGTGGTCCCTGGGTGGTTTATCTTTATTTACAGTGGTCCCCGGGTGGTTTATCTTTATTTACAGTGGTGCCTGGGTGGTTTATCTTTATTTACAGTGGCCCCTGGGTCGTTTATCTTTATTTACAGTGGTCCCCGGGTGGTTTAGCTTTATTTACAGTGGTTCCTGGGTGGTTTATCTTTATTTACAGTCGTCCCCGGGTGGTTTATCTTTATTTACAGTGGTCTCTGGGTGATTTATCTTTATTTACAGTGGTCCCTGGGTGGTTTATCTTTATTTACAGTGGTCCCTGGGTGGTTTATCTTTATTTACAGTGGTCCCTGGGTGGTTTATCTTTATTTACAGTGGTCTCTGGGTTGTTTATCTTTATTTACAGTGGTCCCTGGGTGGTTTATCTTTATTTACAGTGGTCTCTGGGTGGGTTATCATTATTTACAGTGGTCCCCGGGTGGTTTATCTTTATTTACAGTAGTCCCCGGGTGGTTTATCTTTATTTACAGTGGTCCCCGGGTGGTTTATCTTTATTTACAGTGATCCCGGGTGGTTTATCTTTATTTACAGTGGTCCCTGGGTGGTTTATCTTTGTTTACAGTGGTCCCTGGGTGGTTTATCTTTATTTACAGTGGTCCCTGGGTGGTTTATCTTTATTTACAGTGGTCCCCGGGTGTTTTATCTTTATTTACAGTGGTCCCCGGGTGGTTTATCTTTATTTACAGTGATCCCGGATGGTTTATCTTTATTTACAGTGGTCCCTGGGTGGTTTATCTTTATTTACAGTGGTCCCCGGGTGTTTTATCTTTATTTACAGTGGTCCCCGGGTGGTTTATCTTTATTTACAGTGATCCCGGATGGTTTATCTTTATTTACAGTGGTCTCCGGGTGGTTTATCTTTATTTACAGTGGTCCCCGGGTGGTTTATCTTTATTTACAGTGGTTCCTGGGTGGTTTATCTTTATTTCCAATGGTCTCTGGGTGGTTTATCTTTATTTACAGTGGTCCATGGGTGGTTTATCGTTATTTACAGTGGTCCCTGGGTGGTTTATCTTTATTTACAGTGGTCCCTGAGTGGTTTATCTTTATTTACAGTGGTCTCTGGGTGGATTATCTTTATTTACAGTGGTCTCTGGGTGGTTAATCTTTATTTACAGTGGTCCCTGGGTGGTTTATGTTTATTTACAGTGGTCCCCGGGTGGTTTATCTTTACTTACAGTGGTCCCTGGGTGGTTTATCTTCATTTACAGTGGTCTCTGGGTGGTTTACCTTTATTTACAGTGGGCCCTGGGTGGTTTATCTTTATTTACAGTGGTCCCTGGGTGGTTTATCTTTATTTACAGTGGTCCCCGGGTGGTTTATCTTTATTTACAGTGGTCCCTGGGTGGTTTATCTTTATTTACAGTGGTCTTTGGGTGTTTTATCTTTATTTACAGTTGTCCCCGGGTGGTTTATCTTTATTTACAGTGGTGCCTGGGTGGTTTATCTTTATTTACAGTGGCTCCTGGGTCGTTTATCTTTATTTACAGTGGTCCCCGGGTGGTTTAGCTTTATTTACAGTGGTTCCTGGGTGGTTTATCTTTATTTACAGTCGTCCCCGGGTGGTTTATCTTTATTTACAGTGGTCTCTGGGTGATTTATCTTTATTTACAGTGGTCCCTGGGTGGTTTATCTTTATTTACAGTGGTCCCTGGGTGGTTTATCTTTATTTACAGTGGTCCCTGGGTGGTTTATCTTTATTTACAGTGGTCTCTGGGTTGTTTATCTTTATTTACAGTGGTCCCTGGGTGGTTTATCTTTATTTACAGTGGTCTCTGGGTGGTTTATCTTTATTTACAGTGGTCTCTGGGTGGTTTATCTTTATTTACAGTGGTCCCTGGGTGGTTTATCTTTATTTATAGTGGTCCCTGGGTGGTTTATCTTTATTTACAGTGGTCCCCGTGTGGTTTACCTTTATTTACAGTGGTCCCTGGGTGGTTTATCTTTATTTACAGTGGCCCCTGTGCGGATTATCTTTATTTACAGTGGTCTCTGGGTGGTTTATCTTTATTTACAGTGGTCCCTGGGTGGTTTATCTTTATTTACAGTAGTCCCCGGGTGGTTTATCTTTATTTACAGTGGTCCCTGGGTGGTTTATCTTTATTTACAGTGGTCCCTGGGTGGTTTATCTTTATTTACAGTGGTCTCTGTGAGGTTTATCTTTATTTATAGTGGTCCCTGGGTGGTTTATCTTTATTTACAGTGGTCCCCGGGTGGTTTATCTTTATTTACAGTGGTGCCTGGGTGGTTTATCTTTATTTACAGTGGCCCCTGGGTCGTTTATCTTTATTTACAGTGGTCCCCGGGTGGTTTAGCTTTATTTACAGTGGTTCCTGGGTGGTTTATCTTTATTTACAGTCGTCCCCGGGTGGTTTATCTTTATTTACAGTGGTCTCTGGGTGATTTATCTTTATTTACAGTGGTCCCTGGGTGGTTTATCTTTATTTACAGTGGTCCCTGGGTGGTTTATCTTTATTTACAGTGGTCCCTGGGTGGTTTATCTTTATTTACAGTGGTCTCTGGGTTGTTTATCTTTATTTACAGTGGTCCCTGGGTGGTTTATCTTTATTTACAGTGGTCTCTGGGTGGTTTATCTTTATTTACAGTGGTCCCCGGGTGGTTTATCTTTATTTACAGTGGTCCCTGGGTGGTTTATCTTTATTTACAATGGTCCCCGTGTGGTTTATCTTTATTTACAGTGGTCCCTGGGTGGTTTATCTTTATTTTCAGTGGTCCCTGTGCGGTTTATCTTTATTTACAGTGGTCTCTGGGTGGTTTATCTTTATTTACAGTGGTGCCTGGGTTGTTTATCTTTATTTACAGTGGTCCCTGGGTGGTTTATCTTTATTTACAGTGGTCCCCGGGAGGTTTATCTTTATTTACAGTGGTCCCTGGGTGGTTTATCTTTATTTACAGTGGTCCCTGGGTGGTTTATCTTTTTTTACAGTGGTCCCTGGGTGGTTTATCTTGATTTACAGTGGTCTCTGTGAGGTTTATCTTTATTTACAGTGGTCCCTGGGTGATTTATCTTTATTTACAGTGGTCCCCGGGTGGTTTATCTTTATTTACAGTGGTCCCCGGGTGGTTTATCTTTATTTACAGTGGTCCCTGGGTGGTTTATCTTTATTTACAGTGGTCTCTGGGTGATTTATCTTTATTTACAGTGGTCCCCGGGTGGTTTATCTTTATTTACAGTGATCGCTGGGTGGTTTATCTTTATGTACAGTGGTCCCTGGGTGGTTTATCTTTAATTACAGTGGTCACTGTGTGGTTTATCTTTATTTACAGTGGTCCCTGGGTGGTTTGTCTTTAATTACAGTGGTCACTGTGTGGTTTATCTTTACTTTCAGTGGTCCCTGGGTGGTTTATCTTTATTTACATTGGTCTCTGGGTGGTTTATCTTTATTTACAGTGGTCTCTGGGTGGTTTATCTTTATTTAAAGTGGTCCCTGGGTGGTTTATCTTTATTTACAGTGGTCCCTGGGTGGTTTATCTTTATTTACAGTGGTCCCCGGGTTGTTTATCTTTATTTACAGTGGTCCCTGGGTGGTTTATCTTTATTTACAGTGGTCTCTGGGTGGGTTATCATTATTTACAGTGGTCCCCGGGTGGTTTATCTTTATTTACAGTGGTCCCCGGGTGGTTTATCTTTATTTACAGTGGTCCCCGGGTGGTTTATCTTTATTTACAGTGATCCCGGGTGGTTTATCTTTATTTACAGTGGTCCCTGGGTGGTTTATCTTTGTTTACAGTGGTCCCTGGGTGGTTTATCTTTATTTACAGTGGTCCCTGGGTGGTTTATCTTTATTTACAGTGGTCCCCGGGTGTTTTATCTTTATTTACAGTGGTCCCCGGGTGGTTTATCTTTATTTACAGTGATCCCGGATGGTTTATCTTTATTTACAGTGGTCCCTGGGTGGTTTATCTTTATTTACAGTGGTCCCCGGGTGTTTTATCTTTATTTACAGTGGTCCCCGGGTGGTTTATCTTTATTTACAGTGATCCCGGATGGTTTATCTTTATTTACAGTGGTCTCCGGGTGGTTTATCTTTATTTACAGTGGTCCCCGGGTGGTTTATCTTTATTTACAGTGGTTCCTGGGTGGTTTATCTTTATTTCCAATGGTCTCTGGGTGGTTTATCTTTATTTACAGTGGTCCCTGGGTGGTTTATCGTTATTTACAGTGGTCCCTGGGTGGTTTATCTTTATTTACAGTGGTCCCTGAGTGGTTTATCTTTATTTACAGTGGTCTCTGGGTGGATTATCTTTATTTACAGTGGTCTCTGGGTGGTTAATCTTTATTTACAGTGGTCCCTGGGTGGTTTATGTTTATTTACAGTGGTCCCCGGGTGGTTTATCTTTACTTACAGTGGTCCCTGGGTGGTTTATCTTTATTTACAGTGGTCTCTGGGTGGTTTACCTTTATTTACAGTGGGCCCTGGGTGGTTTATCTTTATTTACAGTGGTCCCTGGGTGGTTTATCTTTATTTACAGTGGTCCCCGGGTGGTTTATCTTTATTTACAGTGGTCCCTGGGTGGTTTATCTTTATTTACAGTGGTCTTTGGGTGTTTTATCTTTATTTACAGTTGTCCCCGGGTGGTTTATCTTTATTTACAGTGGTCCCCGGGGTGGTTTATCTTTATTTACAGTGGTCCCTGTGTGGTTCATCTTTATTTACAGTGGTTCCAGGGTGGTTTATCTTTATTTGCAGTGGTCCCCGGGTGGTTTATCTTTATTTACAGTGGTTCCCTGGGTGGTTTATCTTTATTTACAGTGGTCTCTGGGTGGTTTATCTTTATTTACAGTGGTCTCTGGGTGGTTTATCTTTATTTACAGTGGTCCTTGGGTGGTTTATCTTTATTTACAGTGGTCTCTGGGTGGTTTATCTTTATTTACAGTGGTCTCTGGGTGGTTTATCTTCATTTACAGTGGTCCCAGGGTGGTTTATCTTTATTTACAGTGGTTCCTGGGTTGTTTATCTTTATTTACAGTGGTCCCTGGGTGGTTTATCTTTATTTACAGTGGTCCCCGGGTGGTTTATCTTTATTTACAGTGATCCCTGGGTCGTTTATCTTTATTTACAGTGGTCCTTGGGTGGTTTATCTTTATTTACAGTGGTCCCTGGGTAGTTTATCTTTATTTACAGTGGTCCCTGGGTGGTTTATCTTTATTTACAGTGGTCCCCGGGTGGTTTATCTTTATTTACAGTGGTCCCTGGGTGGTTTATCTTTATTTACAATGGTCCCTGGGTGGTTTATCTTTATTTACAGTGGTCCCTGGGTGGTTTATCTTTATTTACAGTGGTCCCTGGGTGGTTCATCTTTATTTACAGTGGTCCCTGAGTGGTTTATCTTTATTTACAATGGTCCCTGGGTGGTTTATCTTTATTCACAGTGGTCCCTGTTTGGTTTATCTTTATTTACAGTGGTCCCTGGGTGGTTTATCTTTATTTTCAGTGGTCCCTGGGTGGGTTATCTTTATTTACAGTGGTGCCTGGGTTGTTTATCTTTATTTACAGTGGTCCCTGGGTGGTTTATCTTTATTTGCAGTGGTCCCTGGGAAGTATATCATTATACTGTATCATTTAGTGGGTAGCACAGTATATTATTATGTCATTTAGCACCACTATATCATTTAGTGTGCAGCACGGTAGCATTGTGGATAGCACAATTGTTTTACAGCTCCAGGGTCCCAGGTTCGATTCCGGCTTGGGTCACTGTCTGTGCGGAGTCTGCACCTCCTCCCAGTGTGTGCGTGCGTTTCCTCCGGGTGCTCCGGGTTTGTCCCACAGCCCAAAGATGTGCAGTTTACGTAAATTGGCCATGATAAGCAAAATGGTGAGTCGCAAAAAGTTGGTCTGCAGGTGCAACAGGTGATTAAGAGGGATGGAGTTCAAGACTAGTGAGTTTATGCTGCAATTGTATAAGGTGTTGGCGAGGCCGCATCAGGAGTATTGTGTTCAGTTTTGGTCTCCTTACCTGAGAAAGGACATATTGGCACTGGAGGGAGTGCAGAGGAGATTCACGAGGTTGATCCCAGAGTTGAGGGGATTAGATTATGACGAGAAGTTGAGTAGACTGGGATTGTACTCATTGGAGTTTAGAAGGATGCGGGGGGATCTTATTGAAACATATAAAATTATGAAGGGAATAGATAGGATAGATGCGGGCAGGTTGTTTCCCCTGGTCGGGGAAAGCAGAACTAGGGGGCATAGCCTCAAAATAAGGGGAAGTAGTTTTAGGACGGAGTGTAGGGGGAACTTCTTCACCTAAAGGGTTGTGAATCTCTGGAACTCCTTGCCCAGTGAAGCAGTTGAGGCTCCTTCTTTAAACGTTTTTAAGAAAAAGATAGATGCCTTTCTAACGAATAAAGGGATTCGGGGATATGGTGCATGGGCAGGAGAGTGGAGCTGAGTCCACAAAGATCAGCCATGATCTCATTAAATGGCGGAGCAGGCTCGAGGGGCCAGATGGCCTACTCCTGCTCCTCGTTCTTATGTTCTTATGATAAATTGCCCTTAGTGTACAAAATTGCCTTTAGTGTTGGGTGTGGTTACTCACTTATGGGGCTAGGGTGGAGGTGTGGACTTGGATAGGGTGCTCTTTCCAAGAGCCGAATACTCTACCCAGGGACCACAGTAAATCATAGATCATAGAATTTACAGTAAATTCTATGATCTATGATTTACTGTGGTCGCTGGGTAGAATATTATTATTTACAGTGTTCTCTGGGTGGTATATCATTATTTTCAGTGGTCCCTGGGTAGTATATCATAGTTTGTCATAGAATTTACAGTGCAGAAGGAGGCCATTCGGCCCATCGAGTCTTCACCGGCTCTTGGAAAGAGCACCCTACCCAACCCGACTCAACACCTCCACCCCATCCCCATAACCCAGTAACCCCACCCAACACTATCATTATTTACAGTAGGCCCTGCTTAGTATATCAATATTTACAGTGGTCCATGGGTAGTATATCATTATTTACAGTGGTCCCTGGGTAGAATATCATTATTTACAGTGGTCCCTGGGTAGAATATCATTATTTACAGTGGTCACTGGGTAGAATATCATTATGTACAGTGGTCCCTGGTAGTATATCATTATTTACAGTGAATCCTGGGTAGTATATCACTATCTGGTATATCTTTATCTACAGAGGTCACTGGGTAGTAAATTACTATTTACAGAGACCCCTATGTTGTACATCATTATTTACAGTGGCCCCTGGGTAATATATCATAATTTATTGCGGCCCTTGGGTAGTATGTCATTATTTACAGTAATCCCTGATCAGGATATCACTATTTACAGTAGTCGCTGATAGCATATCATTATTTACAGTGGTCCCTGGGTAGTACATCATTATTTACAGCGGTCCCTGGGTAGAATATCGTTATTTACAGTGTTCCCTGAGTGGTATACCACTATTTACTGTGGTACCTAGGTAGCATATCATTATTTTCAGTGGTCACTGGGTGGAATATCATTATTTACAGTGTCCTCTGGGTAGTATATCATTATTTACAATTGTCCCTGGGTTGAATATCATTATTTACAGTTGTTGCTGGGTAGAATATCATTATTTACAGTGGTCGCTGGTAGTATATCATTATTTACTGTGTGCCCTCTGCAGTATTTCATTTTTCACAGTGGTCCCTGGGCAGTATATCATTATTTACTGTGTGCCCTGGGCAGTATTTCATTATTCACAGTGGTCCCTGGGCAGTATATCATTATTTACTGTGTGCCCTGGGCAGTATTTCATTATTCACAGTGATCACTGGGTAGAATATCATTATGTACAGTGGTCCCTGGTAGTATATCATTATTTACAGTGAATCCTGGGTAGTATATCACTATCTGGTATATCTTTCTCTACAGAGGTCACTGGGTAGTAAATTACTATTTACAGTGACCCCCTGTGTTGTACATCCTTATTTACAGTGGCCCCTGGGTAATATATCATAATTTATAGCGGCCCCTGGGTAGTATGTCATTATTCACAGTAATCCCTGATCAGGATATCACTATTTACAGTAGTCGCTTATAGCATATCATTATTTACAGTGGTCTCTGGGTAATATGTCATGATTTACAGTTGTCTCTGATTAGATTATCATTATTTCCAGTGGTCCCTGGCTGGTCTGTCATTATTTACAGTGGGCCCTGTGCAGTATATCTTATTTACAGTGGTTCCTGGGTAGTTAATCATTATTTACAATGGTCCCTGGGAAGTATATCATTATTAACAGTGGTCCCTGGGTGATTTATAAATATTAGCAGCGGTCCCTGGGTAGCAAATCATTATTTACTGTGGTCCCTGGGTAGTATATCATTATTTACAGTGATCCGATGCAGGAGATCATTATTTACTGGGGTCCCTGTGTAGAATATCATTATTTACAGGGGTCCCTGGGTAGTATATCATTATTTACAGTGATCCTATGCAGGAGATCATTATTTACTGGGGTCCCTGTGTAGAATATCATTATTTACAGTGTTCCCTGAGTGGTATATCATTATTTACAGTGGTACCTAGGTAGCATATCATTATTTACAGTGGTACCTGTGTAGAATATCATTATTTACAGTGGTCCCTGTGTAGAATATCATTATTTCCAGGGGTCCCTGGGTAGAATATCATTATTTACAGTGTTCCCTGGGCAGTATATCATTATTTACAGTGGTACCTAGGTAGCATATCATTATTTACAGTGGTACCTGTGTAGAATATCATTATTTACAGTGTTCCCTGGGTAGTATATCATTATTTACAGTGGTACCTGGGTAGAATATCATTATTTACAGTGGTCCCTGGGTAGTATATCATTATTTACTGGGGTCCCTGTGTAGAATATCATTATTTACAGTGGTCCCTGAGCAGTATATCATTATTTACAGTGGTACCTAGGTAGCATATCATTATTTACAGTGGTCCCTGTGTAGAATATCATTATTTACAGTGGTCCCTGTGTAGAATATCATTATTTACAGTGGTCCCTGTGTAGAATATCATTATTTACAGTGGTCCCTGGGTAAAATATCATTATTTACAGTGGTCCCTGGCCAGTATATCATTATTTACAGTGGTCCCTGTGTAAAATATCATTATTTACAGTGGTCCCTGGGTAGCATATCATTATTTACAGTGGTCCCTGGGTAGAATATCGTTATTTACAGTGTTCCCGGAATGGTATACCATTATTTACTGTGGTACCTAGTGAAGGAAACTTTAATTTAAGGAATCTTAACCTGTCGAACTACACCAAGTTTGGGGGAAGCTTAGTTAATGAATCAAGTCCTGGCGCAATACGACAAGTTGTAAGATTTGTACTATTTGTAGACTGTGTTAAGTTGTTCGATTCCTTGTATTATTCGAATGTGTATAGTTGAAGGAATTTATATCATCTCTGCTATTCGGTTATCAGTAGCACTTTGCAAATACTGGAACTCAGCAGAAATTTGCAGTATAAACTCCTCAGGTGCCAAAAAGAATTGTTTTATTTGTAGTCGCTTGATTACAATTTGAAAGTCATTTAAAAGGCAATTCGCAGACAATTTGAAAGTCATTTAAAAGGCAATTCGTAGACAATTTGAAAGTCATTTAAAAGGCAATTCGTAGACAATTCGAAGCTTTCAGAGAATTACAGACATTATCTTTCTTTGCTTAGGCAGACAGCTCGAAAGTAACTTTTAAAAGGTCAAAGTCTGGCAATGAAACATGAAGAGAGAGAGAGAGAGAGCTAATCTTCAGCTAAACTCAAACTCAAAGTCAAAAGTGGACTAACATCACTGACACAGACTGTTAGACTGACAGAACCCCAAAAGACATCTCTAAAATGGAGACTATAAAGGACAAAACTGACTAAACTAACAGAAAGACAACACAAAGACACCTCCTCAACACACATCCCCAAAGACAACACACTTTCAAAGACAATAAAACCTAAAATAGCGGGGAGAAACTTTTCAGTTATACACTTTCATATCTGTCTTAAATCGTCTAATTACACCCCAATATAATCCTAATTGGTTTGGGTTAGACTCAAACACATTTGATTTGATGGCAAGCCGTCCATCTTCAATGTGCAACATCAGCTTTTCTGACCTAGCTGTTATCTGCATTGTGAACAATGGTGCATTCATGTTGCTGTGTATTCAATCCCTTGACCTTGACAATTAGCACAAGACAGTGTCATTATCTTGAAAATATGCATTTGCAGTATATCTTTATTTACAATGGTCCCTGGGCAGTATATCATTATTTACTGTTGTCTCTGATTAGAATATCATTATTTACAGTGGTCACTGGCTGGTATATCATTATTTACAGTGGGCCCTGTGCACTATATCTTATATACAGTGGTTCCTGGGTAGTTTATCATTATTTCCAGTGGTCCCTGGGAAGTATATCATTATTAACAGTGGTCCCTGGGTTATTTGTAAATGTTAACAGCGGTCCTGGCATACAATATCATTATTTACAGTGGTCCCTGGGTAGCATATCATTATTTACAGTGATCCTATGCAGGAGATCATTATTTACTGGGGTCCCTGAGTGGTATATCATTATTTACTGTGGTACCTAGGTAGCATATCATTATTTACAGTGGTCACTGGGTGGAATATCATTATTTACAGTGTCCTCTGGGTAGTATATATCATTATTTACAATTGTCCCTGGGTAGTATATCATTATTTACAGTGTGCCTGGGCACTATATCATTATTTACAGTGGTCCCTGGGAAGTATATCATTATTTACAGTTGTCCCTGGAAGTATATCATTATTTACAGTGTGCCTGGGCAGTATATCATTATTTACAGTGGCTCTGTGCAGTATATCATTATCTGCAGTGGTCCCTGCGTAGTATATCATTATTTACAGTGGTCCCTGGGCAGTATATCATTATTTACAGTGGTCCCTGGTAGTATATCATTACTTACAGTGTGCCTGGGCAGTATATCATTATTTACAGTGGCTCTGTGTAGTATACCATTATCTGCAGTGGTCCCTGCGTAGTATATCATTATTTGCAATGATCACTGGATAGTATAACATCATCTGTAGTTGTTCCTGGGTAGTATATCATTATTTCCAGTAGTCCTTGTGTAGAAAGTCTTTATTTACAGTGGTTCCTGGGCGGTATTCCTTTATTTACAGTGGTCACTGGGTAGTATATCACTATTTGCAGTGGTCCCTGGGCAGTATATCTGTATTTACAGATGATGTGGAGATGCCGGCGTTGGACTGGGGTGAGCACAGTAAGAGGTCTTACAACACCAGGTTAAAGTCCAACAGGTTTGTTTCGATGTCACTAGCTTTCGGAGCGCTGCTCCTTCCTCAGGTGAATGAACAGGTATGTTCCAGAAACATAGATAGACAGATTCAAAGATGCCAGACAATGCTTGGAATATTAGCATTAGCAGGTGATTAAATCTTTACAGATCCAGAGATGGGGTAACCCCAGGTTAAAGAGGTGTGAATTGTACCAAGCCAGGACAGTTGGTAGGATTTTGCAGGCCAGATGGTGGGGGATGAATGTAATGCGACATGAATCCCAGGTCCCGGTTGAGGCCGCACTCATGTGTGCGGAACTTGGCTATAAGTTTCTGCTCGGCGATTCTGCGTTGTCGCGGGTCCTGAAGGCCGCCTTGGAGAACGCTTACCCGGAGATCAGAGGCTGAATGCCCTTGACTGCTGAAGTGTTCCCCGACTGGAAGGGAACATTCCTGCCTGGTGATTGTCGCGCGATGTCCGTTAATTCGTTGTCGCAGCGTCTGCATGGTCTCGCCAATGTACCACGCTTCGGGACACCACTCCCCCAGCAGCCGCGATCCCTCCCCCTCCCCCAGCAGCCGTGGACCCCTCCCCCTCCCCCAGCAGCCGCGTTCCCACTCCCCCTCCCCCAGCAGCCGCGATCCCTCCCCCTCCCCCAGCAGCCGGGGTCCACCTCCCTCTCCCACAGCAACAGCGGTCCCCCCCACCCCCAGCAACCGCGGACCTGCTCCCCTCCCCCAGTAGTAACGGTCCCTCTACCCCTCCCCCAGCGGCCGCGGTCCCCCTCCCCCAGCAGCCGCATCCCCCTCCCCAGCAGCCACGGTCCACCTCCCCCTCCCCCAGCAGCCACTGTCCCCCTCCCTCTCCCCCAGCAGCCACGGTCCCCCTCCCCCCCGCAGCCGTGGTCCGCCTCCCCCCGCAGCCGCGGTCACCCTCCCCAGCAGCCGGGGTCCCACTCCCCCAGCAGCCGCGGTCCCCCTCCCCCAGCAGCCGGGGTCCCACTTCCCCCGCAGCCGCGGACCCCCTCCCCCAGTAGCCGCGGTCCCCCTCCCCCAGCAGCCGCGGTCCCACTCCCCTCCCCCAGCGGCCGCGGTCCCCCTCCCCCAGCAGCCGCATCCCCCTCCCCAGCAGCCACGGTCCACCTCCCCCTCCCCCAGCAGCCACTGTCCCCCTCCCTCTCCCCCAGCAGCCACGGTCCCCCTCCCCCCCCGCAGCCGTGGTCCGCCTCCCCCCCGCAGCCGCGGTCACCCTCCCCAGCAGCCGGGGTCCCACTCCCCCAGCAGCCGCGGTCCCCCTCCCCCAGCAGCCGGGGTCCCACTTCCCCCGCAGCCGCGGACCCCCTCCCCCAGCAGCCGCGGTCCCCCTCCCCCAGCAGCCGCGGTCCCCCTCCCCTCCCCCAGCAGCCGCGGTCCCCTTCCCCAACAGCCGCGATCCCCCTCCCCCAGCAGCCGCGGTCCCCCTCTCCCTCCCCCAGCAGCCGCGGACCCCTCCCCCAGCAGCCGCGGTCCCCCTCCCCTCCCCCAGCAGCCGCGGACCCCCTCTCCCTCCCCCAGCAGCCGCGGCCCCCCTCCCCCTCCCCCAGCAGCCGCGATCCCCCTCCCCAGCATCCGCGGTCCTCCTCCCCAGCAGCCACGGTCCCCCTCCCCCTCCCCAGCAGCCGCGGTCCCCTTCCCCCAGCAGCCGCGGTCCCCTCCCCCTCCTCAGCAGCCGAGGTCCCCCTCCCCCAGCAGCTGCGGTCCCCCTCCCCAGCAGCGCGGTCCCCCTCCCCCAGCAGTCGCGGTCCCCCTCCCCCAGCAGCCGCGGTCCCCCTCCCCAGCAGCCGCGGTCCCCCTCCCCCAGCAGCCGCGGTCCCCCTCCCTCAGCAGCCGCGGTCCCCCTCCCCAGCAGCTGCGGTCCCCCTCCCCAGCAGCCGCGGTCCCCCTCCCCCAGCAGCCGCGGTCCTCCTCCCCTCCCCCAGCAGCCGCGGTCCCCCTCCCCCAGCAGCCGCGGTCCCCCTCCCCCAGCAGCCGCGGTCCCCCTCCCCCAGCAGCCGCGGTCCTCCTCCCCCAGCAGCCGCGGTCCTCCTCCCCTCCCCCAGCAGCCACGGTCCCCTCACCCAGCAGCCGCGGTCCCCCTCTCCCAGCAGCCACGGTCCCCCTCCCCCAGCAGCCGCGGTCCCCCTCCCCCAGCAGCAGAGGTCACCCTCCCCCAGCAGCCGCGGTCCCCCTCCCCCAGCAGCCGCGGTCCCCCTCCCCAGCAGCCGCGGTCCCCCCCCAGGAGCCGCGGTCCCCCTCCCCAGCAGCCGCGGTCCCCCACCCCCAGCAGCCACGGTCCCCCTCGCCTCCCCCAACAGCCACGGTCCCCCTCCCCCAGCAGCCGCGATCCTCCTTCCCAGCAGCCGCGGTCCCCCTCCCCCAGCAGCCGCGGTGCCCCTCCCCTCCCCCAGCAACCGCGGACCCCCTCTCCCTCCCCCAGCAGCCGCGGTCCCCCTCCCCCAGCAGCCGCGGTCCCCCTCCCCAGCAGCCACGGTCCCCCTCCCCAGCAGCCGCGGACCCCCTCCCCCAGCAGCCGCTGTCCCCCTCCCCCAGCAGCCACGGTCCCCCTCCCCCAGCAGCCGCGGTCCCCCTCCCCCAGCAGCCACGGTCCCCCTCCCCCAGCAGCCACGGTCCCCCTCACCCAGCAGCCGCGGTCCCCCTCCCCCAGCAGCCACGGTCCCCCTCCCCCAGCAGCCGCGATTCCCCTCCCCAGCAGCATCGGTCCCCCTCCCCTCCCCCAGCAGCCGCGGTCCCCCTCCCCCAGCAGCGCGGTCCCCCTACCCAGCAGCCGCGGGCCCCCTCCCGCAGCAGCCACGGTCCCCCTCCCCCAGCAGCCGCGGTCCCTCTCCCAAGCAGCCGCGGTCCCCCTCCCCCAGCAGCCGTGGTGCCCCTCCCCCAGCAGCCGCGGTCCCCCTCCCCAGCATCCGCGGTCCCCCTCCCCAGCAGCCGCGGTCCCCCTCCCCCAGCAGCTGCGGTCCCCCTCCCCAGCAGCCGTGGTCCCTCTCCCCAGCAGCCGAGGTCACCCTCCCCCAGCAGCCGCGGTCCCCCTCCCCAGCAGCCGCGGTCCCCCTCCCCCAGCAACCGCGGTCCCCCTCCCCAGCAGCCGCGGTCCCCCTCCCCCAGCAGCCGCTGTCCCCCTCCCCCAGCAGCCGCGGTCCCCCTCCCCCTCCCCCAGCAGCTGCGGTCCCCTCCCCCAGCAGCCGTGGTCCCCCTCCACCAGCAGCCGCGGTTCCCCTCCCCCAGCAGCCGCGGTCCCCCTCCCCCAGCAGCCGTGCTCCCCCTCCCCCAGCAGCCGCGGTCCCCCTCCCCCAGCAGCCGTGGTCCCCCTCCCCCAGCAGCCGCGGTCCCCCTCGCCCAGCAGCCGCGGTCCCCCTCCCCAGCAGCCGCGGTCCCCCTCCCCCAGCAGCCGCGGTCCCCCACCCCCAGCAGCCACGGTCCCCCTCCCCTCCCCCAACAGCCACGGTCCCCCTCCCCCAGCAGCCGCGATCCCCCTCCCCCAGCAGCCGCGGTCCCCCTCCCCCAGCATCCGCGGTCCCCCTCCCCTACCCAGCAACCGCGGACCCCCTCTCCCTCCCCCAGCAACCGCGGGCCCCCTCCCCAGCAGCCGCGGTCCCCGTCCCCAGCAGCCGCGGTCCCCCTCCCCCAGCAGCCGCGGTCCCCCACCCCCAGCAGCCACGGTCCCCCTCCCCGCCCCCTACAGCCACGGTCCCCCTCCCCAGCAGCCGCGATCCCCCTCCCCCAGCAGCCGCGGCCCCCCTCCCCCAGCAGCCGCGGTCCCCCTCCCCTCCCCCAGCAACCGCGGACCCCCTCTCCCTCCCCCAGCAACCGCGGGCCCCCTCCCCCAGCAGCCGCGAATCCCCTCCCCCAGCAGCCGCGGTCCTCCTCCCCTCCCCCAGCAGCCGTGGTCCCCCTCCCCCAGCAGCCACGGTCCCCTCCCCCAGCAGCCGCGGTCCCCCTCCCCCAACAGCCGCGGTCCCCCTCCCCCAGCAGCCACGGTCCTCTCCCCCTGCAGCCGCAGTCCCCCGTCCCCCAGCAGCCGCGGTCCCCGTCCCCCAGCAGCCGCGGTCCCCCTCCCCCAGCAGCCGCGGTCCCCCTCCCCCAAAAGCCGCTGTCCCCCTCCCCTCCCCCAGCAGCCGCGGTCCCCTCCCCCAGCAGCCGCGGTCCCCCTCCCCCAGCAGCCGCGGTCCCCCTCCCCTCACCCAGCAGCCGCGGTCCCCCTCCCCAGCAGCCACGATCGCCCTCCCCCAGCAGCCGCGGTCCCCCTCTCCCTCCCCCAGCAGCCGCGGTCCCCCTCCCCAGCAGCCGCGGTCCCCCTCCCCTCCCCCAGCAGCCGCGGACCCCCTCTCCCTCCCCCAGCAGCCGCGGCCCCCCTCCCCCTCCCCCAGCAGCCGCGATCCCCCTCCCCAGCAGCCGCGGTCCTCCTCCCCAGCAGCCACGGTCCCCCTACCCCTTCCCAGCAGCCGCGGTCCCCTTCCCCCAGCAGCCACGGTCCCCCTCCCCCAGCAGCCGCGGTCCCCCTCCCCCAGCAGCCGCGGTCCCCCTCCCCTCCCCCAGCAGCCGCGGACCCCCTCTCCCTCCCCCAGCAACCGCGGGCCCCCTCTACCTCCCCCAGCAGCCGCGGTCCCCCTCCCCCAGCAGCCGCGGTCCCCCTCCCCAGCAGCCACGGTCCCCCTCCCCAGCAGCCGCGGACCCCCTCCCCCAGCAGCCGCGGTCCCCCTCCCCCAGCAGCCGGGGTCCCACTTCCCCCGCAGCCGCGGACCCCCTCCCCCAGTAGCCGCGGTCCCCCTCCCCCAGCAGCCGCGGTCCCCCTCCCCTCCCCCAGCGGCCGCGGTCCCCCTCCCCCAGCAGCCGCATCCCCCTCCCCAGCAGCCACGGTCCACCTCCCCCTCCCCCAGCAGCCACTGTCCCCCTCCCTCTCCCCCAGCAGCCACGGTCCCCCTCCCCCCCGCAGCCGTGGTCCGCCTCCCCCCCGCAGCCGCGGTCACCCTCCCCAGCAGCCGGGGTCCCACTCCCCCAGCAGCCGCGGTCCCCCTCCCCCAGCAGCCGGGGTCCCACTTCCCCCGCAGCCGCGGACCCCCTCCCCCAGCAGCCGCGGTCCCCCTCCCCCAGCAGCCGCGGTCCCCCTCCCCTCCCCCAGCAGCCGCGGTCCCCCTCCCCAGCAGCCGCGATCCCCCTCCCCCAGCAGCCGCGGTCCCCCTCTCCCTCCCCCAGCAGCCGCGGACCCCTCCCCCAGCAGCCGCGGTCCCCCTCCCCTCCCCCAGCAGCCGCGGACCCCCTCTCCCTCCCCCAGCAGCCGCGGCCCCCCTCCCCCTCCCCCAGCAGCCGCGATCCCCCTCCCCAGCATCCGCGGTCCTCCTCCCCAGCAGCCACGGTCCCCCTCCCCCTCCCCAGCAGCCGCGGTCCCCTTCCCCCAGCAGCCGCGGTCCCCTCCCCCTCCTCAGCAGCCGCGGTCCCCCTCCCCCTGCAGCCGAGGTCCCCCTCCCCCAGCAGCTGCGGTCCCCCTCCCCAGCAGCGCGGTCCCCCTCCCCCAGCAGTCGCGGTCCCCCTCCCCCAGCAGCCGCGGTCCCCCTCCCCAGCAGCCGCGGTCCCCCCTCCCCCAGCAGCCGCGGTCCCCCTCCCTCAGCAGCCGCGGTCCCCCTCCCCAGCAGCTGCGGTCCCCCTCCCCAGCAGCCGCGGTCCCCCTCCCCCAGCAGCCGCGGTCCTCCTCCCCTCCCCCAGCAGCCGCGGTCCCCCTCCCCCAGCAGCCGCGGTCCCCCTCCCCCAGCAGCCGCGGTCCCCCTCCCCCAGCAGCCGCGGTCCTCCTCCCCCAGCAGCCGCGGTCCTCCTCCCCTCCCCCAGCAGCCACGGTCCCCTCACCCAGCAGCCGCGGTCCCCCTCTCCCAGCAGCCACGGTCCCCCTCCCCCAGCAGCCGCGGTCCCCCTCCCCCAGCAGCAGAGGTCACCCTTCCCCAGCAGCCGCGGTCCCCCTCCCCCAGCAGCCGCGGTCCCCCTCCCCAGCAGCCGCGGTCCCCCCCCCAGGAGCCGCGGTCCCCCTCCCCAGCAGCCGCGGTCCCCCACCCCCAGCAGCCACGGTCCCCCTCGCCTCCCCCAACAGCCACGGTCCCCCTCCCCCAGCAGCCGCGATCCTCCTTCCCAGCAGCCGCGGTCCCCCTCCCCCAGCAGCCGCGGTGCCCCTCCCCTCCCCCAGCAACCGCGGACCCCATCTCCCTCCCCCAGCAGCCGCGGTCCCCCTCCCCCAGCAGCCGCGGTCCCCCTCCCCAGCAGCCACGGTCCCCTTCCCCAGCAGCCGCGGACCCCCTCCCCCAGCAGCCGCTGTCCCCCTCCCCCAGCAGCCACGGTCCCCCTCCCCCAGCAGCCGCGGTCCCCCTCCCCCAGCAGCCACGGTCCCCCTCCCCCAGCAGCCACGGTCCCCCTCACCCAGCAGCCGCGGTCCCCCTCCCCCAGCAGCCACGGTCCCCCTCCCCCAGCAGCCGCGATTCCCCTCCCCAGCAGCATCGGTCCCCCTCCCCTCCCCCAGCAGCCGCGGTCCCCCTCCCCCAGCAGCGCGGTCCCCCTACCCAGCAGCCGCGGGCCCCCTCCCGCAGCAGCCACGGTCCCCCTCCCCCAGCAGCCGCGGTCCCTCTCCCAAGCAGCCGCGGTCCCCCTCCCCCAGCAGCCGTGGTGCCCCTCCCCCAGCAGCCGCGGTCCCCCTCCCCAGCATCCGCGGTCCCCCTCCCCAGCAGCCGCGGTCCCCCTCCCCCAGCAGCTGCGGTCCCCCTCCCCAGCAGCCGTGGTCCCTCTCCCCAGCAGCCGAGGTCACCCTCCCCCAGCAGCCGCGGTCCCCCTCCCCAGCAGCCGCGGTCCCCCTCCCCCAGCAACCGCGGTCCCCCTCCCCAGCAGCCGCGGTCCCCCTCCCCCAGCAGCCGCTGTCCCCCTCCCCCAGCAGCCGCGGTCCCCCTCCCCCTCCCCCAGCAGCTGCGGTCCCCTCCCCCAGCAGCCGTGGTCCCCCTCCACCAGCAGCCGCGGTTCCCCTCCCCCAGCAGCCGCGGTCCCCCTCCCCCAGCAGCCGTGCTCCCCCTCCCCCAGCAGCCGCGGTCCCCCTCCCCCAGCAGCCGTGGTCCCCCTCCCCCAGCAGCCGCGGTCCCCCTCGCCCAGCAGCCGCGGTCCCCCTCCCCAGCAGCCGCGGTCCCCCTCCCCCAGCAGCCGCGGTCCCCCACCCCCAGCAGCCACGGTCCCCCTCCCCTCCCCCAACAGCCACGGTCCCCCTCCCCCAGCAGCCGCGATCCCCCTCCCCCAGCAGCCGCGGTCCCCCTCCCCCAGCATCCGCGGTCCCCCTCCCCTACCCAGCAACCGCGGACCCCCTCTCCCTCCCCCAGCAACCGCGGGCCCCCCCCCCAGCAGCCGCGGTCCCCGTCCCCAGCAGCCGCGGTCCCCCTCCCCCAGCAGCCGCGGTCCCCCACCCCCAGCAGCCACGGTCCCCCTCCCCGCCCCCTACAGCCACGGTCCCCCTCCCCAGCAGCCGCGATCCCCCTCCCCCAGCAGCCGCGGCCCCCCTCCCCCAGCAGCCGCGGTCCCCCTCCCCTCCCCCAGCAACCGCGGACCCCCTCTCCCTCCCCCAGCAACCGCGGGCCCCCTCCCCCAGCAGCCGCGAATCCCCTCCCCCAGCAGCCGCGGTCCTCCTCCCCTCCCCCAGCAGCCGTGGTCCCCCTCCCCCAGCAGCCACGGTCCCCTCCCCCAGCAGCCGCGGTCCCCCTCCCCCAACAGCCGCGGTCCCCCTCCCCCAGCAGCCACGGTCCTCTCCCCCTGCAGCCGCAGTCCCCCGTCCCCCAGCAGCCGCGGTCCCCGTCCCCCAGCAGCCGCGGTCCCCCTCCCCCAGCAGCCGCGGTCCCCCTCCCCCAAAAGCCGCTGTCCCCCTCCCCTCCCCCAGCAGCCGCGGTCCCCTCCCCCAGCAGCCGCGGTCCCCCTCCCCCAGCAGCCGCGGTCCCCCTCCCCTCACCCAGCAGCCGCGGTCCACCTCCCCAGCAGCCACGATCGCCCTCCCCCAGCAGCCGCGGTCCCCCTCTCCCTCCCCCAGCAGCCGCGGTCCCCCTCCCCAGCAGCCGCGGTCCCCCTCCCCTCCCCCAGCAGCCGCGGACCCCCTCTCCCTCCCCCAGCAGCCGCGGCCCCCCTCCCCCTCCCCCAGCAGCCGCGATCCCCCTCCCCAGCAGCCGCGGTCCTCCTCCCCAGCAGCCACGGTCCCCCTACCCCTTCCCAGCAGCCGCGGTCCCCTTCCCCCAGCAGCCGCGGTCCCCCTCCCCCAGCAGCCGCGGTCCCCCTCCCCCAGCAGCCGCGGTCCCCCTCCCCTCCCCCAGCAGCCGCGGACCCCCTCTCCCTCCCCCAGCAACCGCGGGCCCCCTCTACCTCCCCCAGCAGCCGCGGTCCCCCTCCCCCAGCAGCCGCGGTCCCCCTCCCCAGCAGCCACGGTCCCCCTCCCCAGCAGCCGCGGACCCCCTCCCCCAGCAGCCGCTGTCCCCCTCCCCCAGCAGCCACGGTCCCCCTCCCCCAGCAGCCGCGGTCCCCCTCCCCCAGCAGCCACGGTCCCCCTCCCCCAGCAGCCACGGTCCCCCTCACCCAGCAGCCGCGGTCCCCCTCCCCCAGCAGCCACGGTCCCCCTCCCCCAGCAGCCGCGATTCCCCTCCCCAGCAGCATCGGTCCCCTTCCCCTCCCCCAGCAGCCGCGGTCCCCCTCCCCCAGCAGCGCGGTCCCCCTACCCAGCAGCCGCGGGCCCCCTCCCGCAGCAGCCACGGTCCCCCTCCCCCAGCAGCCGCGGTCCCCCTCCCAAGCAGCCGCGGTCCCCCTCCCCCAGCAGCCGTGGTGCCCCTCCCCCAGCAGCCGCGGTCCCCCTCCCCAGCATCCGCGGTCCCCCTCCCCAGCAGCCGCGGTCCCCCTCCCCCAGCAGCCGCGGGCCCCCTCCCCCAGCAGCCGCGGACCCCTCCCCCAGCAGCCGCGGTCCCCCTCCCCCAGCAGCTGCGGTCCCCCTCCCCAGCAGCCGTGGTCCCTCTCCCCAGCAGCCGAGGTCACCCTCCCCCAGCAGCCGCGGTCCCCCTCCCCAGCAGCCGCGGTCCCCCTCCCCCAGCAACCGCGGTCCCCCTCCCCAGCAGCCGCGGTCCCCCACCCCCAGCAGCCGCTGTCCCCCTCCCCCAGCATCCGCGGTCCCCCTCCCCCTCCCCCAGCAGCTGCGGTCCCCTCCCCCAGCAGCCGTGGTCCCCCTCCACCAGCAGCCGCGGTTCCCCTCCCCCAGCAGCCGCGGTCCCCCTCCCCCAGCAGCCGTGCTCCCCCTCCCCCAGCAGCCGCGGTCCCCCTCCCCCAGCAGCCGTGGTCCCCCTCCCCCAGCAGCCGCGGTCCCCCTCGCCCAGCAGCCGCGGTCCCCCTCCCCAGCAGCCGCGGTCCCCCTCCCCCAGCAGCCGAGGTCCCCCACCCCCAGCAGCCACGGTCCCCCTCCCCTCCCCCAACAGCCACGGTCCCCCTCCCCCAGCAGCCGCGATCCCCCTCCCCCAGCAGCCGCGGTCCCCCTCCCCCAGCATCCGCGGTCCCCCTCCCCTACCCAGCAACCGCGGACCCCCTCTCCCTCCCCCAGCAACCGCGGGCCCCCTCCCCCAGCAGCCGCGGTCCCCGTCCCCAGCAGCCGCGGTCCCCCTCCCCCAGCAGCCGCGGTCCCCCACCCCCAGCAGCCACGGTCCCCCTCCCCTCCCCCTACAGCCACGGTCCCCCTCCCCAGCAGCCGCGATCCCCCTCCCCCAGCAGCCGCGGTCCCCCTCCCCCAGCAGCCGCGGTCCCCCCTCCCCTCCCCCAGCAACCGCGGACCCCCTCTCCCTCCCCCAGCAACCGCGGGCCCCCTCCCCCAGCAGCCGCGAATCCCCTCCCCCAGCAGCCGCAGTCCTCCTCCCCTCCCCCAGCAGCCGTGGTCCCCCCTCCCCCAGCAGCCACGGTCCCCTCCCCCAGCAGCCGCGGTCCCCCTCCCCCAACAGCCGCGGTCCCCCTCCCCCAGCAGCCACGGTCCTCTCCCCCTGCAGCCGCAGTCCCCCGTCCCCCAGCAGCCGCGGTCCCCGTCCCCCAGCAGCCGCGGTCCCCCTCCCCCAGCAGCCGCGGTCCCCCTCCCCCAAAAGCCGCTGTCCCCCTCCCCTCCCCCAGCAGCCGCGGTCCCCTCCCCCAGCAGCCGCGGTCCCCCTCCCCCAGCAGCCGCGGTCCCCCTCCCCTCACCCAGCAGCCGCGGTCCCCCTCCCCAGCAGCCACGATCGCCCTCCCCCAGCAGCCGCGGTCCCCCTCTCCCTCCCCCAGCAGCCGCGGTCCCCCTCCCCCAGCAGCCGCGGTCCCCCTCCCCTCCCCCAGCAGCCGCGGACCCCCTCTCCCTCCCCCAGCAGCCGCGGCCCCCCTCCCCCTCCCCCAGCAGCCGCGATCCCCCTCCCCAGCAGCCGCGGTCCTCCTCCCCAGCAGCCACGGTCCCTCTACCCCTTCCCAGCAGCCGCGGTCCCCTTCCCCCAGCAGCCGCGGTCCCCTCCCCCTACTCAGCAGCCGCGGTCCCCCTCCCCCTGCAGCCGAGGTCCCCCTCCCCCAGCAGCCACGGTCCCCCTCCCCCAGCAGCTGCGGTCCCCCTCCCCAGCAGCGCGGTCCCCCTCCCCCAGCAGCCGCGGTCCCCCTCCCCAGCAGCCGCGGCCCCCCTCCCCCAGCAGCCGCGGTCCCCCTCCCTCAGCAGCCGCGGTCCCCCTCCCCAGCAGCAGCGGTCCCCCTCCCCCAGCAGCCGCGGTCCCCCTCCCCCAGCAGCCGCGGTCCCCCTCCCCCAGCAGCCGCGATCCCCCTCCCTCAGCAGCCGCGGTCCCCCTCCCCTCCCCAGCAGCCGCGGTCCCCCTCCCCAGCAGCAGCGGTCCCCCTCTCCCAGCAGCCGCGGTCCCCCTCCCCCAGCAGACGTGGTCCCCCTCCCCTCCCCAGCAGCAGGTCCCCCTTCCCCAGCAGCCACTGTCCCCCTCCCCCAGCAGCCGCGGTCCCCCTCCCCCAGCAGCCGCGGTCCCCCTCCCCCAGCAGCCGCGGTCCCCCTCCCCAGCAGCCGCGGTCCCCCTCCCCAGCAGCGGCGGTCCCCCTCCCCAAGCAGCCGCGGTCCCCCTCCCCAGCAGCGGCGGTCCCCCCTCCCCCAGCAGCCGCGGTCCCCCTCCCCAGCAGCCGTGGTCCCCCTCCCCAGCAGCCGCGGTCCCCCTCCCCCAGCAGCCGCGGTCCCCCTCCCCAGCAGCCGCGGTCACCCTCCCCAGCAGCCGCGGTCCCCCTCCCCAGCAGCCACGGTCCCCCTCCCCCAGCAGCCGCGGTCCCCCTCCCCCAGCAGCCGCGTACCCCCTCCCCCTCCCCCCAGCAGCCGCGGTCCCCCTCCCCCTCCCCCAGCAGCCACGGTCCCCCTCCCCAGCGGCCGCGGTCCCCCTCCCCCAGCAGCCGCATCCCCCTCCCCAGCAGCCACGGTCCACCTCCCCCTCCCCCAGCAGCCACTGTCCCCCTCCCTCTCCCCCAGCAGCCGCGGTCCCCCTCCACACCCCAGCAGCCGGGGTCCACTCCCCCTCCCCCAGCAACCGCTGTAACACTCCCCCTCGCCCAGCAGCCGCGGTCCCCCTCCCCCAGCAGCCACGGTCCCCTCCCCCAGCAGCCGCGGTCCCCTCCCCCAGCAGCCGCGGTCCCCCTCCCCCAGCAGCCACGGTCCTCTCCCCCAGCAGCCGCGGTCCCCCTCCCCAGCAGCCGCGGTCCCCCTCCCCCCAACAGCCGCTGTGCCCCACCCCTCCCCCAGCAGCCGCGGTCCCCCTCCCCCAGCAGCCGCGGTCCCCCTCCCCCAGCAACCGCGGTCCCCCTCCCCTCCCCCAGCAGCCGCGTTCCCTCTCCCCCAGCATCCGTGATCCCCCTCCCCCAGCAGCCGCGGTCCCCCTCCCGTCTCCCAGCAGCCGCGGTCCCCCTCCCCCAGCAGCCGCGGTCCCCCTCCCTTCCCCCAGCAGCCGCGGACCCCCTCTCCCTCCTCCAGCAGCCGCGGCCCCTCTCCCCCTCCCCAGCAGCCGCAATCCCCCTCCCCCAGCAGCCGCGGTCCTCCTCCCCAGCAGCCACGGTCCCCCTCCCCCTCCCTCAGCAGCCGCGGTCCCCTTCCCCCAGCAGCCGCGGTCCCCTCCCCCTCCCCAGCAGCCGCGGTCCCCTCCCCCAGCAGCCGTGGTCCCCCTCCACCAGCAGCCGCGGTTCCCCTCCCCCAGCAGCCGCAGTCCCCCTCCCCCAGCAGCCGTGCTCCCCCTCCCCAGCAGCCGCGGTCCCCCTCCCCCAGCAGCCGCGGTCCCCCTCCCCCAGCAGCCGCGGTTCCCCCACCCCCAGCAGCCGCGGTCCCCCCCCAGCAGCCGCGGTGCCCCTCCCCAGCAGCCGCTGTACCCCTCCCCGTCCCCCAGCTGCCGCGGTCCCCCTCCCCTCCCCCAGCAGCCGCGGTGCCCCTCCCCCTCCCCCAGCAGCCGCGGTGCCCCTCCCCCAGCAGCCGCGGTCCCCCTCCCACAGCAGCCGCGGTCCCCCTCCCCCAGCAGCCGCGGTCCCCCTCCCCAGCAGCCGTGGTCCCCCTCCCCCAGCAGCCGCGGTCCCCCTCCCCCAGCAGCCGCGGTCCCCCTCCCCAGCAGCCGCGGTCCCCCTCCCCCAGCAGCCGCGGTCCCCCTCCCCCAGCAGCCGCGGTCCCCCTCCCCCAGCAGCCGCGGTCCCCCTCCCCAGCAGCCGCGGTCCCCCTCCCCCAGCAGCCGCGGCCACCCTCCCCCAGCAGCCGCGGTCCCCCTCCCCAGCAGCCGCGGTCCCCCTCCCCAGCAGCCGCGGTCCCCCTCCCCAGCAGCCGCGGTCCCCCTCCCCCCAGCAGCCGCGGTCCCCCTCCCCTCCCCCAGCACCCACGGTGCCCCTCCCCAGCAGCTGCGGTCCCCCTCCCCCTCCCCAGCAGCTGCGGTCCCCCTCCCCCTCCCCCAGCAGCCGCGGTCCCCCTCCCCTCCCCCGTGCAGCCGCGGTCCCCCTCCCCCAGCAGCCGCGGTCCCCCTCCCCCAGCAGCCGCTGTCCCCCTCCCCCAGCAGCCGCGGTCCCCCTCCACCAGCAGCCGCGGTCCCCCTCCCCCAGCAGCCACGGTCCCCCTCACCCAGCAGACGCGGTTCCCCTCCCCAGCAGCCGCGGTCCCCCTCCCCAGCAGCCGCGGTGCCCCTCCCCCTCCCCAGCAGCCGCGGGCCCCCTCCCCCAGCAGCCGCGGTCCCCTCCCCCAGCAGCCGCTGTCCCCCTCCCCCAGCAGCCTCGGTTCCCCTCCCCAGCAGCCGCGGTCATCCTCCCCCAGCAGCCGCGGTCCCCCTCCCCCACCAGCCGCGGTCCCCCCTCCCCCAGCAGCCGTGCTCCTCCCCCTCCCCAGCAGCCGCGGTCCCCCTCCCCCAGCAGCCGCGGTCCCCCTCCCCCAGCAGCCGGCGGTTCCCCCACCCCCAAGCAGCCGCGGTCCCCCCCCCAGCAGCCGCGGTGCCCCTCCCCAGCAGCCGCTGTACCCCTCCCCGTCCCCCAGCTGCCGCGGTCCCCCTCCCCTCCCCCAGCAGCCGCGGTGCCCTCCCCCTCCCCCAGCAGCCGCGGTGCCCCTCCCCCAGCAGCCGCGGTCCCCCTCCCACAGCAGCCGCGGTCCCCCCTCCCCCAGCAGCCGCGGTCCCCCTCCCCAGCAGCCGTGGTCCCCCTCCCCCAGCAGCCGCGGTTCCCCTCCCCCAGCAGCCGCGGTCCCCCTCCCCAGCAGCCGCGGTCCCCCTCCCCCAGCAGGCCGCGCGGTCCCCCTCCCCCAGCAGCCGCGGTCCCCCTCCCCCAGCAGCCGCGGTCCCCCTCCCCAGCAGCCGCGGTCCCCCTCCCCCAGCAGCCGCGGCCCACCCTCCCCCAGCAGCCGCGGTCCCCCTCCCCCAGCAGCCGCGGTCCCCCTCCCCAGCAGCCGCGGTCCCCCTCCCCAGCAGCCGCGGTCCCCCCTCCCCCCAGCAGCCGCGGTCCCCCCTCCCCTCCCCCAGCACCCACGGTCCCCCTCCCAGCAGCTGCGGTCCCCCTCCCCCTCCCCAGCAGCTGCGGTCCCCCCTCCCCCTCCCCAGCAGCCGCGGTCCCCCTCCCCTCCCCCAGCAGCCGCGGTCCCCCTCCCCCAGCAGCCGCGGTCCCCCTCCCCCCAGCAGCCGCTGTCCCCCTCCCCCAGCAGCCGCGGTCCCCCTCCACCAGCAGCCGCCGGTCCCCCTCCCCCAGCAGCCACGGTCCCCCACACCCAGCAGACGCGGTTCCCCTCCCCCAGCAGCCGCGGTCCCCCTCCCCAGCAGCCGCGGTGCCCCTCCCCCTCCCCCAGCAGCCGCGGCCCCCCTCCCCCAGCAGCCGCGGTCCCCTCCCCCAGCAGCCGGCTGTCCCCCCTCCCCCAGCAGCCTCGGTTCCCCTCCCCAGCAGCCGCGGTCATCCTCCCCCAGCAGCCGCGGTCCCTCCCTCCCCCACCAGCCGCGGTCCCCCCTCCCCAGCAGCCGCGGTCCCCCTCCCCCAGCAGCCGCGGTCCCCCTCCCCCAGCAGCCGCGGTCCCCTCCCCAGAAGCCGTGGTCCCCCTCCCCCAGCAGACCGCGGTCCCCCACCCCCAGCAGCCGCGGTCCCCCTCCCCCAGCAGCCCGCGGTCCCCTCCCCCAGCAGCCGCGGGTCCCCCTCCCCCAGCAGCCGCGGTCCCCCTCCTCCAGCAGCCGCGGTGCCCCTCCCCAGCAGCCGCGGTCCCCCTCCCCCTCCCCAGCAGCCGCGGTTCCCCCTCCCCCAGCAGCCGCGGTCCCCCCACCCCCCAACAGCCGCGGTCCCCCTCCCCCAGCAGCCGCGGTTCCCCTCCCCAGCAGCCGTGGTCCCCCTCCCCCTCCCCCAGCAGCCGCGGCTCCCCTCCCCAGCAGCCGCGGTCCCCTTCCCCAGCAGCCGTGCTCCCCCTCCCCAGCAGCCCCGGTTCCCCTCCCCAGCAGCCGCGGTCCCCCTCCCCCAGCAGCCGCGGTCCCCCTCCCCAGCAGCCGCGGTCCCCCTCCCCAGCAGCCGCGGTTCCCCTCCCCAGCAGCCGCGGTCCCCTACCCCCAGCAGCCGCGGACCCCCCTCCCCCTGCAGCCGCGGTACCCCTCCCCTCCCCCAGCAGCCGCGGTCCCCCTCCCCCAGCAGCCGCGGTGCTCCTCCCCCTCCCCCAGCAGCCGCGGTGCCCCTCCCCAGCAGCCGCGGTCCCCCTCCCCCAGCAGCCGCGGTCCCCCTCCCCCAGCAGCCGCGGTCCCCCTCCCCAGCAGCCGTGGTCCCCCCTCCCCCAGCATCCGCGGTCCCCCCTCCCCCAGCAGCCGCGGTCCCCCTCCCCCAGCAGCCGCGGTCACCCTCCCCCAGCAGCCGCGGTCCCCCTCCCCCAGCAGCCACGGTCCCCCTCCCCCAGCAGCCGCGGTCCCCCCTCCCCCAGCAGCCACGGTCCCCCTCCCCCAGCAGCCGCGGTCCCCCTCCCCCCCAGCAAGCCGCGGTCCCCCTCCCCCTCCCCCCAGCAGCCGCGGTCCCCCTCCCCCCTCCCCCAGCAGCCACGGTCCCCCTCCCCAGCGGCCGCGGTCCCCCTCCCCCAGCAGCCGCATCCCCCCCTCCCCAGCAGCCACGGTCCCACCTCCCCCTCCCCCAGCAGCCACTGACCCCTCTCTCTCCCCCAGCAGCCGCGGTCCCCCCTCCACACCCCAGCAGCCGGGGTCCACTCCCCCTCCCCCCAGCAACCGCTGTAACCCTCCTCCCTCGCCCAGCAGCCGCGGTCCCCCTCCCCCAGCAGCCACGGTCCCCTCCCCCAGCAGCCGCGGTCCCCTCCCCCAGCAGCCGCGGTCCCCCCTCCCCCAGCAGCCACGGTCCTCTCCCCAGCAGCCGCGGTCCCCCTCCCCAGCAGCCGCGGTCCCCGTCACCCAGCAGCCGCGGTCCCCCTCCCCAGCAGCCGCGGTCCCCCTCCCCCAACAGCCGCTGTGCCCCACCCCTCCCCCAGCAGCCGCGGTCCCCCTCCCCCAGCAGCCGCGGTCCCCTCCCCCAGCAGCCGCGGTCCCCCTCCCCTCCCCCAGCAGCCGCGGTCCCTCTCCCCCAGCAGCCGTGATCCCCCTCCCCAGCAGCCGCGGTCCCCCTCCCGTCTCCCAGCAGCCGCGGTCCCCCTCCCCCAGCAGCCGCGGTCCCCCCTCCCTTCCCCCAGCAGCCGCGGACCCCCTCTCCCTCCTCCAGAAGCCGCGGCCCCCCTCCCCCTCCCCCAGCAGCTGCAATCCCCCTCCCCCAGCAGCCGCGGTCCTCCTCCCCAGCAGCCACGGTCCCCCTCCCCCTCCCTCAGCAGCCGCGGTCCCCTTCCCCCAGCAGCCGCGGTCCCCCCTCCCCCTCCTCAGCAGCTGCGGTCCCCCTCCCCCTGCAGCCGCGGTCCCCCTCCCCCAGCAGCCATCGGTCCCCCTCCCCAGCAGCTGCGGTCCCCCCTCCCCCAGCAGCGCGGTCCCCCTCCCCAGCAGCCGCGGTCCCCCCTCCCCCAGCAGCCGCGGTTCCCCTCCCCCAGCAGCCGCGGACCCCTCCCTCAGCAGCCGCGGTCCCCCCTCCCCAGCAGCGGCGGTCCCCCCTCCCCCAGCAGCCGCGGTCCCCCTCCCCTCCCCAGCAGCCGCGGTCCCCCTCCCCAGCAGCAGTGGTCCCCCTCCCCAGCAGCCGCGGTCCCCCTCCCTCAGCAGCCGCGGTCCCCCTCCCCAGCAGCGCGGTCCCCCTCCCCCAGCAGCCGCGGTCCCCCCTGCCCCAGCACCCGCGGTCCCCCCTCTCCCAGCAACCTCGGTCCCCCTCCCCCAGCAGCCGCGGTCCCCCCTCCCCCAGCAGCCGCGGTCCCCCTCCCCAGCAGCCGCCGGTCCCCCTCCCCCAGCAGCCGCGGTCCCCCTCCCCCAGCAGCCGCGGTCCCCCTCCCCCCAGCAGCCGCGGTCCCCCTCCCCCAGAAGCCGCGGTCCCCCTCCCCGGCAGCCACGGTCCCCCCGCCCCTCCCCCAGCAGCCGCGGTCCCCCTCCCCCAGCAGCTGCGGTCCCCCTCCCCCAGCAGCCGCGGTCCCCCTCCCCCAGCAGCACGGTCCCCTCCCCAGCAGCCGCGGTCCCCCCTCCCCAGCAGCCGCGGTCCCCCTCCCCAGCAGCCGCGGGTCCTCCTCCCCTCACCCAGCAGCCGCGGTCCTCCTCCCCCAGCAGCCGCGGTCCACCTCCCCTCCCCCAGCAGCCGCGGTTCCCCTCCCCAGCAGCCGCGGTCCCCCTCCCCCAGCAGCCGCGGTCCCCTCCCCCAGCAGCCGCGGACCCCCCTCCCCAGCAGCCGCGGTCCCCCTACCCAGCAGCCCGCGGTCCCCCTCCCCAGCAGCCGCGGTCCCCCTCCCCCAGCAGCCACGGTCCCCCTCCCTCCCCCAACAGCCACGGTCCCCCTCCCCAGCAGCCGCGGTTCCCTCCCCAGCAGCAACAATCCCCCTCCCCCAGCAGCCGCGGTCCCCCTCCCCCAGCAGCCACGGTCCCCCTCCCTCAGCAGCCACGGTCCCCTCCCCAGCAGCCGCGGTCACCCTCCCCCAGCAGCGACGGTCCCCCTCCCAGCAGCCGCGATCCCCCTCCCCCAGCAGCATCGGTCTCCCTCCCCTCCCCCAGCAGCCGCGGTCCCCCTCCCCCCAGCAGCGCGGCCCCCCTCCCCAGCAGCCGCGGTCCCCCTCCCCCAGCAGCGCGGTCCCCCTCCCCCAGCACCCGCGGTCCCCCTCCCCCAGCAGCCGCGGTCCCCCCTCCCCAGCAGCCGCGGTGCCCCTCCCCCTCCTCCAGCATCCACGGGACCCCTCCCCCAGCAGCCGCGTTCCACCTCACCCAGCAGCCGCGGCCCCCTCCCCTCCCCCAGCAGACGCGGTCCCCCCTCCCCCAGCAGCCGCGTCCCCCTCCCCCAGCAGCCGCGGTCCCCCTCCCCCTGCAGCCGCGGTCCCCCTCCCCCAGCAGCTGCGGTCCCCCTCCCCCTCCCCAGCAGCTGCGGTCCCCCTCTCCCCCTCCCCCAGCAGCCGCGGTCGCCCTCCCCTCCCCCCAGCAGCCGCGGTCCCCCTCC